>NW_009598581.1:0-18480 GCF_000690535.1 Cariama cristata | reverse complement strand
ACTCTTTCCATGAGAGCTTGTAGAAACAAACCACTGGCATCCAACAGTTCAGAAACTTCTCTAGTTTTGGGTTTAGTCAGTACTTCTAGCAAACAGCTATATAATCAGTAACTATGCCAGTACATTTTACATCGTGACTTGACTGCTAATGTACCTGATCGCTATCTTATCTTAGTTAAAATCCAGGTTTAATAAGAAGGGAAAAGTGCTGTTTATGCGAATGCTTGAGAATGTTCCAAAGAAACACATTATTGTTAAAATAGCTTGAACTTTCTAGTTCCCAACTGCAAAGCCCAATTCAGAAATAATACTTCTTACAGGTAGCAATCTGTTCTCCTTGAGTTTTAATGCATGAAAGTACCAGGAAAAAAAGAGGGAAAACTTCAGGAAAGGAAGAAAATGGACAGGAGAGAGAAATATGAGTAAAACTTCTCCATATTCTTACCTTATTCCAAAGGTATTTAAAAATAATTGGCAGGTGAAATACGTCTTCCTTCTTTCTATATGATTTTAAATGCTCACGATTTCAGTATATTAGCTACCTTTTTAATAACTCATATATACCTAGGTATGCATTTTGGGTATGGGGAGGGGTGAAGAAAAGGACTTATTTGCATTACTTGCTAGACAGAAATGAGTCTGGCAGCTAACCTTAAAATTCTTGGACCATAATAGAAACTAAGAGGAAAAAACACATATGAGACTCTGCCTGTTGTAGTCCAACTATTTCATTTTAGTTGTAACTAATTTCCAGCAACAAAAGAAGATACAAAGGGCTACATATGTATTCTTTAATGTACAAGATCAGAATTAATATAACGTCTGTTTTAAATTTACTGTTATCATCTATTAAAGAATAACTAATTTTACAGCTTTCTAACGTGTAGTTCTTAAGCTGTAAATCACTGACCATAACTAATAAGTAGTGTAATAGCATGAGTATCTGAAGTAAAACCACAGACTGCAATTTTGTTGATTGTAAATCATCATCATTTTTAATGCAAAAGCAACAGCAAATCTCTGTAATTACTGGGTGCATTCTGAATCACTTTTATGATTACTGCTTTATACCCATTAAAAATCCAAAACACTGAACTGCACAGGGTATAAAACTAGAATTATGATACACTACAAGCTATAATTGAAATCCATAAATTCCCTTACTAGTGTTCAAAATTATTGTGTTGCCAAGAACTGCAGCCCTGCAGAATTGACTTTAAAAACATTTACTTTATCTAAGACAGTGGTAGTGGCAGGGACAGTAGCAGTTGCTTTGGAGTATTTAAAGTAAAAATTAAAAATGCCAAGGATCAGATATGGAACTCCCACTTGTTTATGTAATACATGTGACCATCAAAATCATCAATTAAAAAAATGCTTTAAGTGCTGTAACTAAAAAACAGTGTGGTTTTTAGGTTTTAAAGGTCAGCAGTGGCATACATGCAGTTTGGACCTGAAATTAAAAACTCGAAGACACAGCTTATAACGCCCGGTATAACTTACCACCGACAGCACTGCCCATGAACATTCCACACAGTAGGAAAACACTGTATATGAATTTACTTTTTAAAAAAGTGCCCCCACACTACTTGGGCAATCTACTGCATTTCTTTGTTAATAAAAAGAAAATTGGTTTCTAGATATATGTTTTTGAGGAGGGGTGGAAAGGAAATCAGAAAAATTAAATACCTCATAACAGGAAAAGGCTTTAATGTTTCTAGATAGATGAAAGTATATGCTAGCCAGACATCTCATAGAATACTAGATTAAAAGTCGATCTGGAGTAAAGCTACCTTCAAAAAAAAAAGACAAAAGCAGAAAAGAGATATCGGGATGTTCATGGATTTGGACAGCCCAATTTACAAGGAGAGACTGGAAGAACTTTCCTTGTTTCAGCTGTCAGAACGAAGACATCAAAGAGACACGGCTGCTGGCATCGCACCGGTGAATCTGGGGCGTTCCCTGAATGGGAACAACTGCTGCAATCCATCTCCCCGTGCAAGGAGAGACAGCCCATGCTGGAGACTGTGCATGCCGGATGGGCACTGTGGTGGTGGTGGTGGTCTTTTTACATGGTAACCTACTGAAACTAAAAGTCATCACTATTTAAAAAAACCAAAACAAAACAAATCACTAACAGATGTGGGTTGGAAATTAGAAGACAGTTCCTATTTAAAAATAAAAGAAAAAAATAAAACCACAGTTTTGAGGATCTTGAAGTGCTTCTATTGGATGAACAATAGGAATAAACCAGTTTCCTAAATCAAAAAGACTCTTCCACACCTACATACTGATGGCATCATCTGCTTCTACTGGTCACAAAAGTTTATTTTGGTGTCAGTAACAATTGTTTTTCATTCTGATGAGGTTTTCCTAAATTAAAGACACTGAAAAAAAAAAATCAGTAAGAGACAATTTGCTGACCCATCCTGGGAACCTCCAGGGACAGATTTGGAACAGAACAAGGTAAAAAGTACACTTCATCCTCCACCTCTCCCCCCAACTTTAACATGGAAATTTCTACATCACCAGGTTATAACATCCTATTATGAGCCACAGTCATGGTTGAAGAACCATTCTTTAAGATTAAAGTCCCTTTTCACTGATTTATAACTTCCCTTAAATTACGTCCTAGTTTTCCCAAAGCTCCAGGCTAGGAGCAACCATGCAAAATATTTCCCCTAAAAGCACTCTATTAAACTGCTTGTTTTCAGGAACAGTGTGCTGAAAGTGGGTAACATCAGCATTAGTTAAGAATGTTTTCAGCTATTTAAAAATAAACTGTTGAAAACGCCAAACTTCGCATGAGTACATGTGGATGAATGTGTGGTTCAGTAATTAAGTATAATCTCCAGTGTGTGGCAGCTTGCCCCCTTCATATTAAGGTCAGCATTTGTGAATCAAAACATACTCAGTCCATCAGAACGATAATGCCAACAACACTTAACGACACTATGTGGGTTCCCACTGCATCAACGGGAAGATCTGCCGATTGTACAAGTAGGGAGTAAGATACACAGCACCAGAGAGAAGGAGACACGGGGATGCAGATGCTGCTTTTCCTCATGTACCCGTTCCATTGCTAAGGCCTGAGGAACCATGGGAGTCACTGGGCTCTGGCTCTCTTGCCTGTGCATTTCAACTCTCCAGGACTTTTCCATGGACTTGATTCCTTTCAGCAGCACATCCCTCCCCATGGTTACATCACGGTGCTATGTTTCAGGATGCTGTGCATATGACTGGGCACTTGTTTGAAAGTCAGGAAAGGATTTCTTCTCATTAAGCCAAGCGCTTAAGGTACGAGAGTCAATTACTCTCGCGTCTGCCTTTTGCAACATCACAGCAGGTAGATCCTCACAACACAGGGCCATCATGCAGTGCAATTAATAGAGGAAGAGCCCTTCTTCTGAGACAATAGCATCGGAGATTTCATTACTGGACCACTGTTGACAGAAGAAGAGATTTACAATAATCCTGCTGCAACTCTTCCACGTAAGGGACAGGTTAGGTGGGTTTAAAAAAGGATGAAGATCCTAGGGATTAGAAGCATGAATGATGAATTCCTGGCAACACAGCAGCAAGATGCACAGTGGGGAGAGAAAGGAGAAGGCACCTTTCTATGCAGAGAATGAAGGAAAGTTGTGGTATGCCCTATAAGTCTGTTCCTGCGTCCATCATTCAATTGCTCATACTTGTAGAGCAGGCACTCCCAGGCCTTTGTCCCTGGCATGTTGTGCCAATTAGAGCAAACTCATCAACTGGTTTCTGGTTTTGTTTCGTTGGTTTTAGTCTACCCTCTCCAGACAACAACAAAAACCCAAAACACAACACACCCAACCAAAACCCACAAACTGCAGGATACAGATCTGCCCATTGCCAGACCTACAAAAAGTCTATGAAACTTTTAGAGGTCTTGATGCAAAAGGAAAAACGTAGAACACGAGAGGCTCCTTGGGAAGAACCAATCCACCATGTTATCCAGAGAGAGGGAGGGAGGGAGGGAGATATTCTTGCAAGTATATAGTAAAATCCCAAAGGCCTGCAATTAAAAGCCACGATAGTGCTACCCCTAGTGACCCCAAATCGGACCAGTATCTCTGCAGGGAGATGCAGAACAGACACATTTATTTTTATGTGACATAGCCAGTAGAAAAAGTTTTCCTACAGTTTATATTTTTGAGTCAGACTCACATAGAATAAAGACATGTCTGAGGGTTGACAAATTTAATCATGATTCATGTGTGATCCAGGCACGTTATTGTTTTCCTTGGCTACATCCTGCACAACAGAATGGATGCCACACAGCATTCAATACACATCAGGGCAGATCCTTGGCAGTGGCCAAAAGGCACACAGCACTCCCCGGGAGATGATTCGCAACTGGATTTGTAGCATGGGGGGCACTGGACTGCACGCAAGGAGATGGTTTGCTGTGTACCAAGAAAGCACGCTACCCTCTCCCAGAATCGGTGGTTTAAGTGACCAAGAGCAGTTACTTTTTGGGTAAGGGAAGATAACAGAAGGATGAAACAAACCTGTATTTGTTGGAACAAGATTATTATGCTGTATAGGGAAAACCTTATTGTTCCTCCCACATATAAATGCTTTTGTTTCATGAATCAAAAAGTGACAAGATGCTTAACAGTCAACATAGACTTGTCAAGAACTAATTATGTCAAATCAGCCTAATCTCTTTGTATATCAGACAACAAACCTCCAGGAAAAAAAGGAAGTAAGTAGATGCCAAAAATCTTGACTTTATTACATCTTTCCATATTGTTTCACAAGACATTTGTATTAGCAAACTAGGGATGCACAGCCTAAATGAAAATAACACGAGTACAAAATGAGGAAAACCATATTTACAAACTTTCTATGCCAAAGTTTTGCAGGGAGCTGTCCTCAGCAATAATCATTATTTTTAGAACTGATTTGGGTAGTGAAACAGAGAACATCTCTTTATATCAGCAGGCCACATTCAACTGGTTGGAGCATCAGGGCCCAGGAGGCCAAACTTAAGACTCCAAAACGGCCTTAAACTGGAGGGAGAGCCTGGTAAACACAGGGATGTTTTTCATCAGGGACAACAGCAAGAACGCACATCTGACTGAATTATTACATACACCAACAATGGGAAACAAACGGCTCGTTCTGCTCCTTAAGGTCTGGGGGCCTCCTGTGGATCCAAGGTATAAGTCAGCAATACCATAACATTACAGAAAGGGGAACAGCCGTATGGGGATAAACAAACCAAATTATCAACTGCGAAGACGGAGTAACTTACCTTCTGCCCAACGTCAGCAAGGCCCCCACCGGGACACCATGCCCAGACCCCTCCGGGCCAACGAGGCAGAGAGCACAGAAAGGACCAACTCCAAAGAATGACAATTGGTCTAGAAAGTGTAACCTAAAAGGAGGATTAATGAACCATCTTCTTTATTCTAGTCGAGACATTTAGGCAGGACTTAGGAGTACCCTCAGGTAGCTAAAGCTCACCACCAGAGGAAAAGGAAAAACCTTCTATTCTCCATGCCCCTGGCAGACATGGCAAGAAGTAAAAAGCTAAAATTGTTGCATGGAAGATTTAGGTAAGGTACTAGGAAAAATATTCTAATGGCAGAGACAGCTTACCATTGTAAAAAGATTAATAGCCAAGATTGAAATCATCAGTAATGCAACCTCTGTAGTTAAACAACTGCTCGTCAATCAGTAGGTTCAAAATCCAGCTAACACTTGAGGAAAACACTTGCTGCCGTCACCTCTGTTCAGAGGTATTGGACAAGTATTTCAATCACAAAAATTAGTAAGGGTTAGTACTACCAATTACCCAAAGAGTAGAAGGACATTTAAATTCCAGTGTGTCAAGTAAACAGAATTATTTTTACAACTTTGGCACTATCTATTTAGTCAAACCTCAGATATATTGAAAGGAAACATATGGAAAACCGCTGTACCACTTCCACTGCTTTTTCTGCTCTTTCGAGGTATGCAGTCACTTCAGCTCCACGCAGCACTACCACTTATTTGTACAGGGGAAAAGAAGCTTGCATAAAACTGCAGGAGTCATTTTCTAAACATATTCTTCAGCTGCAAGCTGTCTAAACAACATCCAGAGCTGCAATTTAAACATGAACCTATAAAAAAACGCTTTTCTCTTCCAACTTTTTCTTGTATTTAAAAGACACTGACAGTATTTGGAAAGCCAAGGTCCAAGTATTCTTTATACACAGTTTTGGGAATATATAGAGAAAACACCCTTAGAATGTTATTCACATACACTTTTTTCCTCCAGGCTGACAAAATGGTCTACATGGGCACAAGCAGTGTGCTGACAGGTCTAAAAACATGTGTGTTTATCAGGAAAGGGAGCAAAAACCAGAGATCCTGAAGAAAAAGTGAGGGAGCATATGGGCAGCCAGCCAGCAACTCCTCTGAGCACATCACTTCAAAAATCAAATAAAGAACAGGCAGTTAGTGACAATGTCTGCCAAATTTCCACCTCTAGGACTGACCAAACGAGTAAGGAAACCAATCTACCCATCTCTAAACAAATCCCACCACTTCATATGAAGTCAAAGGGATCTCCTCCTCGGGGCATATAGTTCCAAACCAATGTGACAAACTCGCAGTCTAAAAACTTTTTTCTCACTTTGGCTGCTCTTGAGCCTTCTTTACTTCAGCTCACATCTCCTTCCCAAGGTTAGCTCCTCTCAGGCAGTTTAAGCCCAGTAAGGCACCAGTAATTAACATATAGGATTACTCTTCTTAAACAGGCTAAAAATCCTTTTGAAAGAGCTATACAGCATCAGCAAATAATTATAGCACAATTATTTAGAAGGCAAGAAATGGAAAAAGTTGATATTTTTCATATATCAAAAGTCATCTCATTCTTACTGATTATGTTTTCTATTCCCTTACTTCTAGATGGAAAATGGAAAGCCATCCAGAATCTCACCACACTGTTTGACAAGCTAGGATTTACTTCACAAGTCTCCAAACTGGAAAAAGAAAAAGGAGGGGGAGGGATGAGAGGAAAGCAAAAAAGAGAAAAAACTACGAGAGAAATGAGGTGCCGATCAAGTTAATGGTGTTTGGGTGGTAACGTTAATGGGGGCGAGGGGGCACCCACAATCTCATCAGCTCATTCCAAAGAGAAGAGACTTTTACCAGCTCGTGAAAATAGCAGCTAATAAAAATATGTTTAAAAACCCTTTCAGATCAAGGCAAGGTTTCAACCAGAAGCCATAATGGTTACATTTTTTTTTTTATTTAGAACTTGGAAAGCAGAACTGTATCTCCTCAGCAAAACCCTCGCTCTGTTCCCAACAAAATCAATAGCAAAATTTCCACCGACTTTCATGACAGGGGCTAACAGGGTCAGCGCCTACACACCTGCGAGAATCCGTTGTAAACAGGCTTTTACTTTTGAAAATCCTGCTATAGAAAAGGCAACTGATAACACTTGCTGCTTAAGCTGCAGAAGTTTCCTCTTATATCAAAGAGCTATTTACCTACCAGCAGCGAGCAAACGGACTGCAGGAGAGTACACAGGGACAAAAATTGAGTGCTGCAGTCTGTTTAGAAAGCATTACAAAAATCCCTAAAACTAAAGCCTAAATATTCATGCCTGCTCCTAAAACCATGTAATATAAAACCAGTAAATATCGCTCTGTTTGCATATTATTCCCTGTTTGTCTGATATACATAATCACCACTAGATAATTACTATTCTGTTGATTATCCAGAAGAGTCCACAGAAAAGCTTAGTGGATTGGTGGGGTTTTTTTTGGTAAATGCAACAATTTGCAAGACAAACCCAGGACTGGTCAAAAGCAATGGCATTTAAAATGGAATTTTTTATCTTTTGTCAGCAGGAGCCAGAGAAGTAAAACAATACATCAGCAAATAGTAACGAGGGAGAGAGGAAAAAAAAAGAAAAAAGGCAGCAGAAAATTAAAAAAAAAAGGCAAGCTTGTACTACTAAGAGCCAAGGTAAGTTCTGGGAGGGACTTTCTCAAGCAGCAAAGTGTTAGTGAAAACACCTGCATCATTCTGAAAGTCATTCTTAAGACACCACCTCTAAAAGTTCATAACAGAATTTAAATACCATGTCTAATTTGAAGTAGAAACAATGCTACCACTTCAGTTAAAAATAGCACATCTTGAAAATTTAAAATTAGACACTTATGAACTGAAAGCTATCAAGTACATGAAGTGTACATTCACACTGCACAAACTATCAGGGAGAACAACAAAAAAAGGAAGATTATGAGGTCAGAATGTGCTAAGCAAAAGGATGAAATCGGTTTTGTCCAGTTGTATAGTACATTCAAATTACAGAAAGACATTTTTTCCATGGTAACTATGACAAGAGAGGCAAGGAGAAGAAAAGGAAAATAAGCTCTTGAGATTCCTCCACTACTTTCACCTTGAATTTAATTCATATTCATTGTAAGTATGAAGCTAATTCTCATTAAGAAGATGATGCTCACTTCCTTATCCCTGTAGGAAGAAGTGTGCTCAGCACAAAGGAATTTCCACCTTGTTTTCCAAGTCTCAATCAATACTATTAACTATTATATCAATTTCAGCCACTGAAAGATCTATAAAACCAGTTCTATGAAAACAATTAGTTCTCCTGGACAAATCTGTGCTCCTTCCAAAACCAAAACCGTCACACACACAGAGAAAGGACACACTGCAACAGCTTACTTCCTATTAGACACCATAGGAATTGATTTAATGAATCCAGCAGTTGCTTAAGCAGTTCCTTTTAATATAGGTAAGTTTAGAATATAAATTCTCTTTTAAGTAAGTTTCCAGCTTTCAGATGAAATAATTCCTTAGGGAAACACCTTGATCCTTTACACCTTAATATAGGTGAATTAATACCTGCTACTGAAGGCTCATACAAAACCCCCCCAATTTTGTAAGTGATGTAACATTCTATCAAACTCACAGCACCCACACTACCACATTATCAGTACAAGCCAACTGCAACAAGAGACTCAGACTACCTCTAATGATGGTAATCCCCACCTTCGCAGATACGCATAAAACTTACCTATGAGCAGTGGTATCACAGATTATCCAACCTCCATCCACAAAACACTCCCCAACTGGCTCATCCCCCCCCACAGTGCTACTCATACTTATAGAAGTACAGGACCACTGGCCTGGGAGTGCCCAGGAGCAAGCCTGGCACAGCTGATGGCCATTGCTACCTGATGGCAATTAAGTCAGTGCCCTCCTTTCACTTTGCAGCACCAGGCATGCCTTTCTATCAAAAAGAATAAAATCATTTTCCCGGGGAATTATTGCATCAGGACCCAAAGTACTACTGAAAGGAGAATTTCTCAACGTTGCTTCAAACACTGAGTTTTTTAGGCCACGCAACTGGGAAATAAAGTCAACTTTTTAGGAGAATTTTGCCATAACCTTTGCTAGGGATACTAACATTACTTCTTAAAGAGATACAAAATGAGTGACTGGGGTTTTTTGGTTGGTTTTGACATTATTGGCAACGAGACACACACATTTCATTACTTCTAGTCACTGGCTGCATGAAGTATGTCCTTACGGTATGGAATTTTTAGAGCTGGACAGAAACCAGCTAGTGGTATTCTTGTCAAACTTCCTCTTGCTCCGTCCTACTCCACAAGCTACAGAGCATTATTTTTACCACCGTGTAAACACCAAGTGTATGTGAAAATCCTCTCTCTGAAATACTCTCTTGGCAAAGTCTTATTTCAAAGTTTTCATAGGAAAGTCCAATAAATTTTCTTCACATGAAAATAACAAAGCAGGTGAAATCAAAATTACTCTTTTTCCAGATCTCTTGGTATAGTTTCAGTCACATTTCCTTATTTTCTGTTTTTCTCCTTTTTTGAATGTTAACACTTTAAAATGAACAAACCTTCTTGGTTAGTAACTTCCACAGTTCTCTTTATTAACCCTTGAGTTTCTTCAGGTTAGGCTTTTAAAATGTGATTTCCTTGTGATGTTTGGTCTGATATGAGAGAGAATGTGGACTCAGAGGCTGAAATAGTCACTCGTTCTTATCTTTAAGTGGACATTTTTAGCCTAGGAACTAGCACATGAAGATCTGTGACAGACCTTGTGAAGGGCAAATTCAATTCTTGATGATTCTTTATTCTGATACTTCTCATTCCCTAGCTATGGAAAAACCTCTGCTAAACTAATAGCTGGGTATTTACAGGGAAACCCTAACTACAAGGTACACAAAAGATCAGAGATGCATTTGTAGAAAAATTCTCAATGCAGTACAACACAAGGAGTTATTAGTAGAATAGGTTTAAACAAAATTTGAAGAAAAACATTTTGGCAACCACTAAACAATCGGACAACAATTCACAGATGCTGCAATTAGCAGCAATTATCATGATCACATGACTAGCACTAAAAAATTATACCAAAAAAACCTTTCCACATTTTTGCATTAAACTCATAACTTTTGATGAGGTTATAACTTATTTTTTTAACAATACATTCAGTCTTGCTTCAAAAAGACCAAGTCAGCCCCATACACACGGTCGAAAGCTATAATATATCCTCCGTTTCCTAGATCAGTCCCTTCTTTCTGCCACAGAACAGGGGCTGGGGGGACTTTGGATAACTGCAGCCTGTGGCAGTTTTGAAACTGTAATTTTTAAGATCGAAGTCAGAGCTTTAGTTTTATGAGAAGGACCTGGGCTCAGCCACCTGCGTTGGTCAATCGAAGGGCAGCGGAGGGCACTGAGCGCAGAGAGAGAAGGGATGGCCCCGCTCTCCTGAGTGGGAGAGAAAGCTTCGCTTCTCATCAGAGCATGGGCAGGGGAGAGAAGGATCCAAATTACAGCCTGAGGCTCCAGGGCAGCAGGAGAGAGAGATGGAATTAAACTCATACAGGGATGGGATGGAATCAAGTGAGAAAGACACGACATTGTCTCAAGCTGTACAGAAAGGTACCGCTGCATCAGTTCTGTCTTTCCACCCAAACAGATCATAGATAACACTCCTCAGCTTTGCTGAATGTAGACTGGGGAGAAAAAGGTTAGGGAGACCCAAGGCAAAAGACGTACATTCTTGGGTGGGAAAGCGATGGCTCTGAGGGCAGAAGACAGTGTGCCCTGAGGCAGGCTTAGGGGCGATGATTTAGGAGAAGCCAGGGAAAGGGGAGCTCTGGCGAACATAGAGGGCTCTGGGACAGCAGGGCTGGGAGATGTGGAGCTTGCTAGTCCCCAAGGGTCACTCCCCGCAAACATCTCTATCCACAAACCAAGGGCACTGATGCAGAACTGGTGTCCACTCCTAGTTTGGGGTTTTGAGGGTTTCTTTTTTCTCCATGGAATATTGACTTATTAAGTTTTTGGTTTACACTGGCTTTTGGCCTTCTTCACAGCATGAATAGCCTCGCTCCAGCTCTCAGCCACTGAAGTTCTCAATGCTTTTTTCTGCTAATAAAAATATTTCCATCCGTGCATGTGAGAGTGTGGCCAAGTGGCCACTTAACTAACTCTGGGAAAAAAACAGTACAAGCTTTCCTTAGTCCCCCACTGAAAGGCAGGGTTTTTTTCCAGCTTTTTAACTCTTTTCTTAACGACACCAAATGTACCATGTGGTTTCTGAGGCACAGGCATCAGAACTGGACTTAATTTCGCCATAAAGTTCCAACTAATATCATATGCAGTGATAACACCACATCCCCGCTTCAGGGTGCGGATCCTCAAACCCAACACAATTCTTGTGGAAGACATACATCTGTACCGGCTTGTAAGTTTTATTTACTATATATTGTTGCCATTTCTCCCTGATTTTAAGTTACTGAGAGGACAACTGTAAACAACTATGTGTACTTGATTCCAGCTAACATACACTAGTGGAGATTTCAGAGAGTATTTACCAAACATTTATTCTAGCACAAACCTGTAAGATCTACGTTCAGAAGTCCGCCTTGCTGCTGTTCAAGCCGCTAATGGTGCCATTCAAAGCTCTGAAAAGTTCTGATTTCTTTTTTTTGCACGCTACTGCTGTAGTTCTCATCTCCTGTCAGCTCCTGTTCTCACCCACCACAACAGCTACAGTCGGTAAGGGTGTGCTTTTTAGCCAATTTAAACTTGAAGACTTCACGCCAAGCCCAGCACCAAACGCAATCGCTGGCAAAAGCCCCGCGGACTTCACTGGGAATGAGACCGAGCGGAGGAGCGAGGCTCCCGCACCAGGCACGCGTCGCTGCCGTCCCCATCCTGCCCAGTCTGTGAGAACCAGGACCAGACACTACGTGAAGGCCCTTCTACTTGTGTTTCACGTGAGACGCCACTTCTCTGTTGTGAAATCATAAGAAAAATGGTTTACTCTCTGCAAGCAACCAACCGAAGAGGCCGGCGGAGGCACTGGAGATGGTCCGAGGTTTTTTTTTCCGCGGGGGAGCTTCCCCCCATGCCCCCCTTCCTGCTGCACCGCCGGACCCAAAATCAGGCGGCAGTGATGAACACAGCTCTGCCGCCCTCGCTTCATAAGGGCCCACTCCTGCAGCGGGTGCAAGCCACTACACTGGTCAAGATCGGCACATCAATATGAGATGTCGTATTAGCCAAGACAAAGAGATTGAACCAGGTAGCCTTGCCAAACACCAAGCAAAGGGGCTCGTTCAAACTGCCAAAGCAAGAAATTTAAAAGTTGAACCCCCTCAATCTAGTCTTAACTCATTCTGTCCTCTCCTGCTTCGGCCCAGTCTCAAACCAGTAAGTGAGCTCCTGTAAGTGATACAATAAATTCATTCCTTATCTGCAATAACCATATTCCTGTCACTTCAAACCCCTCTGCTGCACTTTTCAAAAATTCCCTAAGAGCTGCTAGTCTGTTTCAGGTTATACCTCCCGATCTATACACCTTAGTGGGCAGGGACTCTTCATAACAACGTATGCACACAGGGTGTAACTAACAGGCAAAATTAACAGGCATAGCTAATTGCCGTATAGCCAAGTTACTGGTTATTCCTTCATCGCTTTTCTGTTACACGTAAGGAAATTTACTCTTAATCGTAAGGCGATGGACAAAGATGCTGCAGGAGTGGGTCCCAATGCTTTCCCTGTCTAAAATTTTTCATGACTTTAGGGAAATTCCTCAATTTCACATCTGAAATCAGGGACACAGCTTCCCTATACATTATGGTATAGGTGAGATAGTGGTATTGGTCATAAACAAAACCAGAAACATGGTTCACAAGATTAGTTCACTGGGGAGAAATGAACCCCGCATGGCTCCTCGGAGCTGGGAGCCACACGCCTCCCCTTCTCCTCTGCCAGCCCCCACCGCGGGCAGAGCTGAGAAAATACGGTGAAAAAACACCACGGCAGAAAGGGAGTGAGAAGGCCGTGGAGCTGATACCATCCTCTCTCGGGGCTCCACCTTTAATATACCCTAATGGGATCTTCCTCCCCTCAAAACTGAGAGCTAATGAAACCCACGAAGATTTACATTCAACGTTTCCAGAGGAGACTGAATACACTTTAAAATATTCAGGAACAATTCAAATGCAAATATGGCACAGTACTGTATTATTCATCTTCTGCAACATTTTGCCTTAACGGTCTGATTGGAAGAAGTTCTTTTCCAGTTTGTTTTCCGTGAGTTTAATAAACCGGGACTTTGAAACAACTGCCCAATATACGAGGTGTTACATTTTCTTTAAAACAAAACAGAGTTATGAAGTCAAAGGCAAATCCGGTGGTTTCCTATATAAAATACCTTTTCACTTCCTGAACGTTGCCTGTAGCTTTGCTAATTTATTGCCATGAAAATATTGTTACTACTTAATGCACTAGTACTTTTGTCAATAGGCAGCTCTCCCCAAGGCATATTTGAGAACGCTCTGCTAATCAGAGTTGATGCAGTTACTCCAAAGCAGCCAGGTCTTTAGAAAAAGGTTCATGTTTCATTCTACTACAGGTGAGTGTTGCCGTTCCTTCAAAGCACAGTATCTTTAATTCACTGAATTCGCTTCTGTAGATATCTAAAGCGCTGACTACATTATCCAGCCCCGGTTTCAGCTTGAACCAGTCTATTTCAAACCAGTAGTGCTGGCATCTTTACCTCTTAACATTTAACTTACATGAAATATTCCTCATTTTGTAGCGGCAAGGATTAAACAAAGATTCAGTCACAACCACAAATCTGTACTGTATCATCAGCACGGAACTTTAAAAAATGTGGTTGGGTGTTTAAGCAGATACTCACTTGGATCTGACTTCTTACTTTTCTACATCTGCTTGAACTCGAGATTATGGCCTCAAATGCAGCTGAACTTTTAGCGTTTGTTTTCCAAGCTCGCTGAAAATCATGAACAGCACAGTGAGTGACAATGAAGTCACGTACACGTACATATGCCACACTACAGTTTTAGTCTCTCTAATAAATATTGAAATCTACATAACTTTACTGAGGGTAAGCAAATCATCTGAATTGGTGCAGGAGCTCTTAATGTATGTCTGGTTTTAGTGATTTTTTTTAATGTATTTGCAATTCTCTGCAGATGAAAACTTGAATAAAGTTCCTCAAGAAACAGGCCAGCCCATTTATTTCAATTACAAATAGTAATGAAATTCCAGTAACTATTAAATGTCACTTAATCTATATTTGAGATAAATAGAATACTTAATTTCTCTTGGCATATTCCACAACGAGGTACCCTACTTGTCTTTATATTGACCAGATTGGTGCTCCTTTTCCCATTTAGTGACATTTAGCGACACTACCCCTGCTCCAACCCAGCAGGGATATAAGCCCTTGCACCAAGCCCACCAAGGCAAGACGTGTCTCCGTAGGGAGGTAAAGGCTCTGCATCCTCCGACCCGGCCGGTTCAGGTCAGGGCTGCGCTTTCCATCGTTCCTCGGGAACCCAGGTCAGGGCTGCTCATTTGGGGTTCCTTCTGCCATCGCTTCATCCCCCAAAACTTCCACGTGGCAAAAGGCTATTAATACTACTCCCACACTAGGCACAATTACGTTCCTAATTAAGGACACAATTACAACCATCAAGGATAATTTTTTAAAGCAGCTAGGTGTTTTGAGATGACATAGATGTTTCTCTTGACTCAGAGAGGTACCAGGGGTTCTTGCTTGAAGGGCATTCAAGCCCACCACCTCCACAAGAAGGTTCTTGGGTATATTGAGACTTCTAAGGCATGAAACTAAAACAGAAGGCTTTAAGTATTAAGAAGCATTACCAACATTGAACAAAATCTGATTTCTGTAGAGCTCTCCTCGGTTACAGTTGTATTCCTTGGTTTATATCTGAAAACTATATAGGATGCAATTTGAGGAGGTGAGTGAGGCCTTGTTCTAATTCTCCATGGAAATAATCAAGATGGCTTGTGATAATTCTCCACGTCTGAAGTCACCCACACACATGGCTTCAATTCAAACTTTGCACGTCTTTAAGAGATTTACATTAAGCTCTGCTAAGTAGTTGTTAGTCATTTCTGCTGACTGTAATCAAACTCAGTTAAACTAAAATTTACCAGGCCAAGACGTTTCTGTCCTTCCCATTCTGTTGTTCCACCTTTCAGCTGAAAATACAGCAACAGCACTGGAAGGACAGCAAAAGGATGCTTTTAACAGCTCCACAGCCACATCCAATACTCATTTTTGACCTTCTGACACCTCTACAGCTCAGGCAGCGAGCAAAAGGCTGTAAACAAGACAGAGGAGAAGGACGTCCAGTTCTCAGGGATCTTTTCAAATAAAACTCCAAAACTGTCCGAGAACTACACACCGGAACACAGTTCTCAGGGATCTTTTCAAATAAAACTCCCAAATTGTCCGAGAACTACACACCGGAACACTGAAGTATTCTTCCGGAAACACGTAAAGCGCATATACATGTATGTGTACACACATACGTACACACGCAGAGAAGCGTGCTCCTCCGTTCAGAGACGCTCCTTTCCATTCACAGACATCAAGAGGAAACGAGGCATCCTCCACGGAAGGCACGGAGGGAAGCCGAAGGGGAGCGGGCACCTCCGCAGCACCACCAATGCAAGCACACGTCAAATAGGTGTCCGGTGCCTACCGCCCTGCTCCAGAGGATCCACATGGCTGCCTGCAGATGGACGTGTGACAGACGTCTACAAAGAACTTGGCACAGACCTCAAGCTGATTCTTTAATCCTGTGCACAGCGGAGAATATATCCAGTTTCTTTTGACATGCAGAAGTTTGTATAATGTATATTCTGCATAAAAAGTATAATACAGGTTGCTTAAATTATATCCACAATTTTCTAAAGTTGTTTTTTTCTCAAAAGAGACACTGTTATGATATGGCTCTTTCCCCAACGAAAGAATACAGAAAGAATTCACTTTTCTTGCTTTAAACAACATCCAATGAATAATGTACAGTGCCGCGATCTTTTGCTATTCCCTTTAAGCCGTTTTGGAGACGGATTGCTACAGTGGGTGGCATTCAGAATAACACATGTTGAGCAACACACACTCAAATCTTGCCAGCTTTATGGTTTCTTACAACATGCTACGATGTGAAGTGATTCACACTGAGGAGATGGAGAAAGTTTTTCTATTACTGTAAAAAAAATGATGTTATATGCATTTATCATCCAAAATAAATACATTGACACCACAGGCTGAAATAAAACTAGGAAAGTAAGCTTGGTTCCTTTTTCCATTTCAAAATATTGCATTTAAACCAATTAAAGCTGAGTGACGCTTTCTGTGTAAGACGAGCTTGCCCTGACAGTTAATCCACACTACTATCAGACCCATCAAATTAAAGTAAGGTGAGCTAAAGAAGAAATCAACGCCAAAGATTTGAATTTCCTTGATGTCATACACTGGCATCTTTGAAATTTTACAATTGCTATGGAGAAGGTATAGAAGAGAGAAGGCAGAGAATCCACCTGGTTAAGACGGAATTGGTGGCTACGAACATACACAAAGTCAAAAGGAAGAAGTGAAATGTAGCTACGGAGGTGGGTAATGGGCCACAGCTACACCAATACGCAGGAACTTCCACTAAAGTTCTTTTATAGAGGAGATGCAATGGTCATTTCAGAAGGGTGTCAGTCCAGTGATGTATCACTTCAAAGGGCGGGGGGAAATCTCTCCGAAATGACACGGTAACTTTTGGAAGATGCTGTACTTGGACTAGATGTTCATGGATGTTTGGTTAGATTCGACTACTGTCCTATCAGATTTGATATGCTGACTCTGACAATGTCATCAGCCAGATGCTTCAGCAAAAGAGAACAAATAAATATCTCAAACCAGCCAACTGTGCTGTACTTGAGAAGTGACTCGTGGCCCTCCATCACCAAGCCGTTAAAAAATCGGAGTCCTGAAACTTACTGCCCTATCAGTCTTGTTATTCGCACCTCCACACTGTTTCCAAGTTGAATTTTACCCATTACCCTCACATCCAGGTCCCCTGCAGCAGATAAGTCATTCCAATTTTAATTCCTCACATTTCTGTAAACCCAGAACTGCAGATTTCCCCATCACCTTGCTTCCACACCTTCACAGGCTTTTCAGAGGTAAAAGGTACCCACAAGCTGAAGGTCAACTGCAACTGCTCAGTCTTTCTGAAAAATCAGACTCCAAATCATTAAAGAAAATACAGGCGGCTTGGGCCATCAAACAAGTTTGAAGCACTTCTCTCTGAACTCTGAAGCGATCGTGCGTTATAATACCTTATTTCCTTTCACAAATCATTTTCTCCTCCACGGTATTATCCATTTAATTCTATCATTTTATGTATTCTGCCTATGATGTTTTAAACACGATTGGAAACCTACAGAAAACTTTAGACAAAACAGTTTCTATCTTCCAAACGACATTAATTTTACATTTTAACCTTTCCAAAAGAGAAGAGTTAGGTAAATACTGGGGTTTCATCAAACGGGAACGTACTTTTCCGAGATCAGCACTTTTCTGGCCTTTCAGCAGACCGTGTGTCCTGGAGATAGACCGACCTGTGCTGGAGCGGCTGATGAACAGTTTTGGCATTCACCAGTCACTACCATCCTCCAGTAAATAAATCCAGGCAACAGAAGGAGTTGTTCCTCCAGCCAGATTACCACTTGCATCACCAGCCATTTCGCCAACAGAAGCTGACACTAAAACAGGACCTTTAACAAAGGCTGAGCGAGGCCATCACTCTCCAACACAGCGGAGAAGTTTCGCAGAAAAGGAGAACAAAACCCCGAACCCTTCAGACCGTCCCGTCAATTTCTGCCTTGACGCCCCAAACCAGACTGCACTAAAGGAGCCGGTTAATGAAAAAAAGATACAGAGGCAAGACCAACGCGCAGGGCAACACCGCGCCACCCGGTAAGCCCAGGTCAGGCCAACAAGCGTTGGTGGATCTGACCTGTGACGGCCCCACTCCTCTTCACACCTGGCCGCTCCCGAGTCCTGACCACCTTTCCCTCTGAAAATTGCCACTGGCACGGCTGGAGACCCTCA
>NW_009598580.1:37260-39471 GCF_000690535.1 Cariama cristata | reverse complement strand
AGATAGCAGGTGCTGAAACGGCCGGTGTAAATGTATCTCCCTGCCGTCGGGTTGGCTTTTTATTAACCTCTCTTAATGAATGTTTTGTAAGGTGGCTTCTCAGGGTTTTATGGCCAGATGGAGGATTTTTTTACCTGGTTAAACTAACGCTAAGGTGGCACATCTCACTTGTGCAATTATTGTTGGTTTTATTCCTTAATGTAAGGGTTCTTGGTGTGATGATGCTCTATTAACATAAATTCCTAGAGTTGGGACTGAAGAGGTTTCATTTGGAGGCTGGATAGAAGGTGGGGTAAGAAAGCTCCCAGTGCTGGGACACTGATTTAAATCTGTGCAGGGTGGAAAGTGATGCTGGTTACTAATCTGTCTGGTTTAGGCATGGCTATCGTGTATCTGCTTAGAGGCCTCATCTTCCTCATTAGTGGGTTATTTAGAAAAGGCTGTAATGGGGTGGATTCACAGAAATTCAGCTGTTCTTTGCAGTGGGGTAAAACTGCCTGATAGACAAGATGCTTCCACTTGCCTTTTGTCCACTGTGGTTTATAAGCTGTAAGTTCATCTTTATGGAGTTTCTTAGGAGCTGTATTTTTGAGGAAACAAAGGGTAATTGGGAGTCTTTGTTGACAGTTGTGGTACAGAATTAATTATAAGGTGCGATGAGCTACTTCTTTTAGAGACAGAAGCTAAATTTAAGACTTACAGAGATTTAGCAGCATATAGGGAAACTTTCATAGGTAATTTTCATTCTCTTCCCACTCCTTGGATAAGAGAATAGCTTATGTTTCCTGAGCTATCAGCCTAGTGATATTTATGAGGTTTGTGTTTACTGGGGGGAATAGAAGTGGTGTATTGCATTTACAGTGTGTCTGTTCCATACCTACTGATTTTTCTCAATGTCCCTGCTTGCTCTGTACTTTGGGGAGACTAATATTTCCAAATATGTTTGTGCAAGTGGCAGGTGGTATAAAGACAGAACCGTGTAACTCAAATTATGTGGGTGACCTGAACGCTGCTGAGTTACCTTATACAATAATAACTTCTCTCTGAAATGTGGGCCTTTAACTTATTTTTAATAATAACCTCTTCTGGCAAAGTCAGTGTTTTATTCACACATTCTTTTTTATGCATGTTTTCCCTCCATTTATAGGAATGCAGTAAAATATTTGTTGTGGTAGAATCAACTTATAGTGAGAGTCCGCTGAAATTGTTCCCTTTCACCTTCCCTCGGATTTGGGTCCCATGTATATAATAAATAGTTCAGAATTCAACAAGAGTGAGAGAATATCAAGTTTCTTGAGTTTTGTATTGTTGGCATATAATACGACAAAGAATATTGTTCAAAAAATTAGCCAATAAATAGAATTCTAAGTTGATCTCACTGATGATCTAATCAAAACCAATTCCTCTTCTCTGAACCAAGCTACCTTTCTACTTCCTCCTAGAACATCCTCTAGGTGTTATGGTGACTGCTTTTCTAAGGGGCACAATATAATTTGCTCAGACTTTTCTGTAAAATAGTCTTTGAAGAGATGGAAGAAAAAACCACACCAGATAGGTCAAAGGTAGGTGAATGACTGGTCTATATTAGACCATGCCTCCTGTAGAATATTTATGACTTGGTCAAAATTCACTTGGTTTTATTTAGAAGGCTGGCAAGCTATAGCCTTAGGAATTGTTTGTGAGTTGATATCTGTCCCTTTTGCAGAAGGGAAAAAGTGTGGTGTTGTCTAGTTGGGTGTATTTATATAGGCAGATAGAGCGAACCAGTACCTGAACTGTTACATTAACACCACCTATATTAATGAAGAACCTTTTGCAGTGAATTTGTTCGAAGTTTAGAAGGATTACTCATGAAATAATTTTTCTATTTTTTTAATTTATTTTATTCTTAGTGACAGTTGCTTCGTTAAATAAGGTCTCCTAAGGATAACATTCTCTAATTGCCAAAGATGACAGCTGTTGCAGGTAATCCAAAATTAGTATTCAATTTGTTTGTTTTGCTATCTTTTAGCTAACAGACATAATCACCTGATGTTATTGATTGTTATTTATATGAATTTAATGTACGCAGAAAAAAGTTTGCAGTCTATGCTATTATACTTCAGATTTGAAGAAAAAGTTCTTTTACTGGATAACTTTTTGTTTGTTAGATAAAAACTAATTGATATTTTGTAAATATGCTTCATACTTTAAGGTACTTTGAGCTCTTTC
>NW_009598580.1:16970-37240 GCF_000690535.1 Cariama cristata | reverse complement strand
TTTAGGAAGAGAAATATCTGATTTTGTGCCATTTGTAACAAGGCTATCTTTTTCCATATCATAACATTTTTGCTTCCATAAACACATTATCATATCTGCTATACTTGGACCAAAATCTTTTATTTAGCGGGGCAAAGGGGAGGAAGACATGCTTTTCTGAGCTGGTTCTGGAATAGTGATAACACACTTACCATCCTGTAGTATGTGTTAATTATTCTTTTAAACCCTGGGGATTGGTTTCTAGAATACAATCCATAATTCACAGAGATGCATATTAAGATGTAAAGAGGCGAATTCCTGCCAAAGATTCACTTATGTAACCCAAGCTTTTGGGGAGTATTTGTTTCAGTTTTTTTCAAATGTGAAGAATAGCTTGTGCTTGCAAAAGTGTTCATTCTGTTGTATTCAAACCTTGTCGTTCAGCAGATTCTCTGGTCCTGCATAGCGGGGAGATCTGGGTGCATGAAATGTAGCTTTTTGCTAATGTTCCTATTTCCTTCTTCAGAAGACCTTTACTTGATGAGGTTAATGTTGCTTCTCACGTGTAAATGCTTTCTATTAGAAATGTTTGAATGTTGTGCTCACCTTGGAAGTGGCTGGGGGACTTGTTGTCTTCATTGTAACACTTGCAGCTCTAATATCAGGGCAGGTGCAATATGCTTTTTACTGCTTGACATGTGTCTGCAAAGAAGAAAATAATTTCAAGTGTTTCTCTGGAGAGGCACTGCTTTTGAGAAACTAGAATATGATATATTTTTCTTCTCTGTTAATCAACGCAGGCAATGATAGTGTTGCATATCTCATACACCGTATTGGAGAAGACAGCTTACAGTATACCTATGTATATATGACCTACTAATACAAGAAATATGTTGTTAAGCCTTGCTAAGTATTTTTACATGGCATGTACAATATTAGATGCTGTAATCTTATCAGTGGGCCTGTCAGGCTGTTTATTTCTCTAGATGCTTTTGCTTTGTGTTTAATATTGATTGTTCTCAATCAACAAATTAAATAAAATATAATTCAAAACTGGGATTAGCATGTTACTATAGTCTCTGTTCTGCCTTCACCTTGCTTTTCTCTTCAGTGCTAGAGGAGGTACTGGTTTCCATTGAAAATGAGCTGCAAGCAGTGGAGATGCAGATTCAGGAGCTTGTGGATAAACAGCAGGAACTCCTTCAAAAGAAGATGAGAGTAAAGAGTCTGATAAAGCAGTCCTCAGGAGACATGGAGGCAGGTGGAAGTAAAGACACTGAAACCTCAGCCGAGGCATGGAACAAAAAAGGTTTGCAGAGTCAAATTAAAATCTTCTAAAATATAAATAAACTAATTCAGTAGGGGAAAAATGTGTTCATACGGAATTTTGTTTGGGTAATGATATTGTCCTATTTCATTTTGTTAGCTGGGTGACCTGCCATCTTAATTACACAGAGTAATGTTTGTACTTAACTCCCTGGACAGTCCTAAATACTAACCTGAGTTGTTCTGGGTGGAGTTATCACAAGAATGGCCTGTTATAACTACTTTTATTCTTTTCTTGGTTTTGATTTGATTTGCTATAAGAATCCCAGAGTAAATCTGGATATATTGCAATACTTATATTCCCTGTTTATGTTCTAAAAATAATTACTCTGGATCTTTTCAGGATTGGATAATAACAATCTTGCATTCTCAAAGTTACTTCTTGCTGTCTTTGTGTTTCTGTTTGCTTGAGTGGGTAGGATGTTGGTTGTGTTTGCCATGGATTATGTAGCCTCACTGTCTTACCAAATTAATGCAGATTAGGTGGATGCTGACTGCCAAAAGTAATGTAGAATACATTAGTATGGTTGAGTTAGTCCAAATAGCAAGTGCCCCATGGTGGTGTGAGAGCTGTTGTTCTTTTGGAAGTGCTGTCTTTCAAGTTAAACATTAACTGCAATCCTGGATAGTTGGTGGCTCTTGACCGTGTCATGCCTAGCCAAATTCAATTCGGATCTTTTTATTATTTTTTTCCCCTCCTCTTTTACTTCACTTGCAATTTGGAAATGCATTGTTAATTTCTGCCTGTATCTATTGTATGTATTCTCTTTTTTGGCTTTTTTAGAAGTGGAAATAATTTTGTAGTCTAATCCGTATTTGTCTGTATTTGAGAAAACTGTTATGCATATGTAAGAATACTTATACTTTTTAATTGCAGATTGATGCTATTGAACAAATTTATTTGTTTTAGGTAGCTTTGTGCCTAATTCTTTCCTCCTGTGCTTTGAAAACTAGTATCTTTGCAATCAGATGCTGTGTACATGTTGAATAAGAACAGTAGCTACATTTGGTCCCAGTATAAAGCTCACTGACGTCAGTGGGAGGCTTTTTTTGGTTTTGGAGAGCCTAGGATCTTGACAGTGCTCTTTGTAAATTAGGAAGCAATGTCACCTCAAGTCCCAGAGTTAATTCTTACATTGCATGTGGTGTAGCCTGGAGTTCCCACAGTTCTTCTGCATTTTAATAATATGAAAATGGTTAATATGTTTCCTGATGCATCTGGAATCGTAAGTTTTTACACTATTATCTCTTTAAATGATGCAGTCTTTAGCTCTTTGTTGAAGAAAAAAAAAATATGTTGGGGTGATTATTTTGGGGAAGATTAAACTTTTTTTTTTTAAAATGCTTATTATCGCTGGAATATCTGGAAGAAATGGTAGTCCTGTGTTCATTATACTATTTGTAATCACGGCATTTGTATGAGGGAAGCATTTGGGCAACTGTTGTAGGGCTCAGTGTCTGGTTTTATTTATTTTCTGGATGGGCTTCTCATTTCCATTTAATTTTGGACTAATCAGTTAGCACTTTGAAGTTCTTCGTCTGTGTTTGAGTTTTTTGCATTAGTTCACATTTATGTGCAACAAGAGCCTTTAGCCTGGAGGTGGATTGTGTTTACATTTCATAGCATTTTCAAAGGTCCTCCATAGAAACTGGTTTATACAGACTCGGGTTTTGTATAGCTTGTTGTGTGCCATTATTGAATCTATCCCAGATCTAAAATTGTGTTGCTTTCAGATTTAGTTATTGTATATGTAAATTGCCCTTCCTTTTTGTGTTTTAACTTGGTTATGAGGCATGTTTGGTTTTTTTCCCTTAACAGATTTTCCATGGTATGAGAAGATAAAAACTGCACTACAGGGCAAATTTAAACTCCAGAAGTTTAGGTCCTTGCAACTTGAAACAGTAAATGCTGCAATGGCGGGAAAGGATATATTTCTTGTCATGCCTACAGGTGGTGGAAAGAGCCTTTGCTATCAGTTACCAGCTGTCTGTTCTGATGGTATGTAAGGAAAGAAAAGATCATATATTGAATGACCAAATAAATCCACCAATTGGAATTATTTTCTCCCTTTTATAGTTATTTGGAGAATGAACATTATGTTGGTGTCTAATATCACAGTATGGGGAAAAAAGAGCAAAGATAGGAGAGAAAGATTTACTAGAAATATTTGCTTTGCTCTCTTTTGTCTGAAGGAGCAATAACAGCTTTAAAATAGATGTGCCTTTTAGATGTGATTTAGATTTAAATAATTTATCTAGGTTCCTCTCAATATATTATATTATTAAACACGGAAAGAACTTTTAAAAAGTTTGTCGCTATTTTTTTCCTTCTATCCCTTTTAATTCAATATACAGACTGTAAATTGTTAAAGTATGGATATCTGTTATTTGTCTCTTCCACTCTAAAATTTTAGCTTCAAATTATTTGGGAGAGACTTTGCATATTCATTTTTAAAAATAAGTGTCCAGTTCTAGTTTTTAAGTTTTTGGTTCTTTGGGGTTTTTTGTTGTTGTGTTTTTTTTTTTTTTTTTAAATAACCCATCAAATTGCATGGAAGTTTACTTATTTACAAATTTACCAATACCTAGCATTGCTTAGTTGTATGGTAAACTAGCACCTCACGACACAGATGTGAATCCAACTTTCTTTGTTTTGTATATTAGGCCATATACTCTGTCTATTGTAGCTCGGTTGTTTGTGGTCTAGACTCTGAGAAGGTTGATGTCACAGGCAGTTGATGAGAAGTATCCCAATGTGACCTAGCACTCGCTTATCAGCTGTCTCGGGGAGGAATCTGCTACTGTGTATGAAGCTTAAGCTCACGTTTGGCAGTTCCTTTGGAACAGGGCTGATGAGTTAGTAAAAAGTATTAGAGGCAATGTTTGTGACATCTGAACTGTTCAGTTTGCACAATGATTGATTGTTACAGGTTTCACACTTGTGATATGTCCTTTGATATCACTTATGGAAGATCAGCTCATGGTTTTGGAACAGCTTGGTATTTCTGCAACTTTATTAAATGCCTCAAGCAGTAAGGTATGTTTAACTGCTAAGTCTTCATGATTTTTGTGGTGTATGTGCCGGCGTCTTGCCTCTGTGTATGTTATTTATGAATACTGAATGAATGGCACAGTTTTATCAGCTGATACCATCCTATCAAGAGTATCTTGCCAGCTATGTGCTGTGATATCAATAACGTGAATAAGTATCTTGTGTTCTTGTGTTAATGACAAGAACACATGTAAACCAACACCTTTCATGGAATAAATAGATTTCATGGGGCTATTTAGAGGATGTGAAGTACCTTTGGCCAGCGTGTGTTGTAGATTTTGACTCAATTTCTAGACTTAAAAGAAAATTGGAGTAGGTGATTTTTGTCCACTAGTAACATGTTGAGCAGTGCAGGCTTTTACATATAATTATTTATCTTGCTTTAGGATGGTAAGCTGTTTGATCCAGAGGCCAAGAAGCAACTTATTTCCCAGTCTGTTATTAGTCAATTGCTTTTTACAGTGAAATATATTTTCCTGACTAGCAGGAGGCTGTGGTCATTAACTTGCATGTGACACTGGATTTGACAGGTTAGTAGCTTGATGCAGTGTGCCAAACTTGGAGCCTGCTTTGAGGCAAAGTGCTCTGAAAACTCAGTAATAAAGACTACAGTTGTGTGCAAGAAACTATTTTACACTTATAGTGCCACAGGCATGTTTGTTACTTTATAGTTCATTGGGAAAATACTGATACCACATAATGAAGCAAAGACAAATATTCAATAGTTTGATTTTTCAAAGTTCTGTGACAGATTTTCCAGGTATTAAAATTAACATTTTATATATAATGATCTTCTACAAGGACTTATACTAGTGGTAAATACTATGTAATAGTTTATTAGTCTCTCTTAATTACCCCTTATGAGTTGTTAATAACCTCTTAAGAATCTTAGCAGTAAGCAACTTCAGTGTGTTGTCTTAGTTTGTTAGCCCCTGATTTTTCCTTTTGTTTTGAACAGGAACATGTGAAATGGGTTCATACTGAAATGCTAGACAGAAATTCGCAACTGAAGCTCATTTATGTGACCCCGGAGAAGATTGCAAAAAGCAAAATGTTCATGTCAAAGCTAGAGAAAGCTTATCAAGCTGGGTGTCTTGCTCGCATTGCTGTAGATGAGGTCCATTGCTGTAGTCAATGGGGCCATGACTTCAGGCCTGGTACGCTCATTAGAAATCCAGTTTGCAGTTTTATTTAGGCATCAATAAATAATGAGTTAGGCCTGGAATGAGGCCAGGTGCTTTCTTCATGTGTTAACTGAATACTTAGTGTATGGCAAGTACCTGTGTTAGCTCAAGGACTTTAAATTTAATTCACAAATTACTATGTCCAGGAGCGAAGTTCATGCAAATGGGGGCAATTTCAATGTAGATTTTGCTGTCAGTATTCTGAAAAACTCCTAATTCAGTTTAATTGGAGCTTAATAAAATGAAAATTTTTGACTGCCATCTTTAATATGGACAATACAGACATCTTTAATCTACTGCTACATGAAAAAGAGTCATTCTGTACACTGCTTCCTGACACTCTGGGTGACAGAGGTAGGGCATTTTGTAAATTCATGAGGTGTATTTTGATCGCTTCTAAATCAAGTTGAAACAAATGCCCTTGACTTGCAAGGAAAGGAAGTGTGCTTCAGCCTGTTTCCTATCTTGTCAGGTGTAGAAGACTGTTACCTACTGGTTACTGTTTCTTTGCCTTGGAAAGAAAGGCTGATTTGAAGCAGTAGTAACTGTAAAGTCAACTTTTGCAGTTTTGTTGAAGTGGTGCCTGAGCAAAGAGCTATGCCAGTTAAACAGGCAATGTGAAATTTTAATATGTACCTCTGCCTGCATTTCTGTTCTAAGGCAGTAAGTGATTGTCAGCACTGAGAAGTTAAAATCTTTCCTTACTACAGTCTGGTCTATGTATCCAAATTCAAAAATATTGCTTGTTAGCAAAGCTGTGTTTACTGAAAAGCTGTTTGTAAAGAGACCTGCAAAATAATCTGAATGTTGGTTAATGCAATGCCACTTATGTTTTTCTAACTTTTTAAGAGCTTCTATTTTGATATGTTTTGCCTTCTGAATTGTGGCTGCTTCTGTAAAATTCAATTAGAAAAGAAAGCATCTATTTTGATAAGTGCAACCTTCTTATTACTTCATTTGGATGTATAAATTAGTTCTGTGTAAATTGATCATTAATGACATTTATTGAAGTATTACCCTACTGACTACTATCTAGAGGAATATCTTTTTAAACTTTGGATCTATGTTAAGAGAAATCTTTTTCTTTCTCCTTTTTGTTTTCTTGCTTAGACTACAAGTCTCTTGGTATCTTGAAAAGACAGTTTCCTAATGCTCCCTTGATTGGATTGACAGCAACTGCTACAAATCATGTTTTAAAGGATGCTCAGAAAATTTTGCATGTTCAGAAGTGCATTACCTTTACTGCTTCTTTCAACCGGCCCAATCTTTACTATGAGGTATGTCTTATTACCTGTTTGTTTGACTGTGTCACAGTCATGTTATCTTCTCTAAGGTACAGTTGATGAATTTTAGAATAGAGTTTCAAATATACATTTTAAGGATAAATAGCTTTTCAACTGAATGATTGTATTCTTTCATTGCTTCATCTCATGGAACTTACTGTTGTCTGCAGAGGAACTTGGGCTGCTCTGTCTTTGTGAACAAGGCTTAGCAGATAGGGCTGCGTACAGGGGAGAGGTAGGTAGCAGGCTTGGACTGCTGCAACCTGTTGGAAAATATGTCATACGATTGCAAAAAGTTGTGAATTATTGTGTGGTACTGTATATTCAGTTTAGCCACAGGTTCTTTTATTGTTCTTCATGGGAAAACTTGTGGTTTCATTTTTTTTTTTGTTTCTTTTTTTTTCCCCTCTAGGGACTTTTGCGATATAATCTAACTGTACAGAAAGAGAATATAGTAATTTTGGTTCAATGGCTGAATAGTTGTGTTTATTGTATTGGAATAAGTAGAATAATAGGATTGTTTGACAGACTGTATGCCCACTTGAAGAACTCTGTCATGTGTGTATTATGTTTTTGAGGTTCGGCATAAGCCTTCAAATAATGAAGATTTCATTGAGGACATAGTTAAGATCATTAATGGACGATACAAAGGACTATCAGGTAAAAAGTGGGAAAAAAAAAAGGCAAAAAAAAAAAGCATGTTATTTTCTATAATCTTCAGCGTTACAGGGATGTTTTCAAGTGATCCTGAAATGTGTAGAGAAATTCTACTTTCGCCATACGTTAAACATCCAGCATTAGAAGAAATGAAATTTAGTAAGATGTGTACCTTGAATAATTAGTCTTTTCATTCATTAGTGTTTAAATGTCTTTACAGTTTACTTGTATCTTCTGAAGTATTGCAATATAATGGTGATATATACAGAGCAATGTTTACATAGATAAGAATAATAGCAATTTTTAAGATTGTAAAAGCAAGGCTCAAAAAAGGTTATCTATATGTTCTTAAATCACACATACATCATTTAGTATCTATGTGTCAGGATACTTACTATCTTTAACACTTCTTTTTCATATTTGATCATAAAATTCATGTATTATTCGGTGCCCAGAGTGGGTGTGTGGTGGGGTGAATTGTGCTTTTGTGATGAAAGCAGAACTGTGTAAGTTGGGCTTTGTGTAATCAATAAATTATGTAGTGCAAATAGGAGAGCGATATTACAAAGGCAACAGAACCCAATTTTCCAGAGCAGCAGTCTGTCCCTGTCTGTGCTGTAGAACTCTGTGGCTGTGATGAGCAGCTCCCCAAGTCCAAACGGGGCTAAGATGATCACAAATCACATGGCTTTGTGTGTAATCCTTGACTTAGCCCAGACTGACTAATGGCAAAAAGCAGATTTATCTGAAACCTCAGGTGAGATGTCATAAGGAACAGCACCCCTTTACATAAGCATTAATAGCCATTGTCCTTCTTGAACATTAATAGAAAACTTCCATGATTATGTGGATTGGCATCTGTGGTGGATGAAAGCCCCCACATGTCTGAGCCCCCACAGACGCCCATATTTTCTCTTTAGTCTACAAGTCAAAGCTGGTAATTGAAGTTCCCTTCATGGCTATCAATAGTGCAGACTGAATAGGCACAAATATAATTTACTGGTTTTTATTTAATTATTTTTAAGTTAATAAAACTTTAAAAGTTGTTTTTAAGTATTGGGGATTGTTTAATTTTTCTAAGACATTACAATAAGGCATCTTTCACTTTTGTGCAGGAATTGTTTACTGTTTTTCTCAGAAGGATTCTGAGCAAGTTACTGTGAGTTTGCAGAAACTGGGAATCAAGGCAGGGACTTACCATGCAAACATGGATGCTAAATATAAGACCAAAGTTCATAAAGGATGGGCAGCAAATCAAATCCAGGTTAAGTAGATACTTTTCATAGACTTATGTCGTATTTAAACCAATTGTGTTTTGGTACCTTGATGGTTTCTTAATATTTTTTCAGGTTGTAGTGGCAACTGTTGCTTTTGGCATGGGAATTGATAAGCCTGATGTGAGGTTTGTAATTCATCATTCTATGAGCAAATCCATGGAGAACTACTACCAAGAGAGTGGACGTGCAGGTATTGTGGGAAATGGCTTTTGCAAAGTTGCCGTTTACATCTGTTAAACCAATAAAATTGTACTTTGATTTCAGCCATTTGTGCAAAGTGCCTTGTCTTTGAGACAGGTTCCAAAGTGTATAATGCCACTCTGCCTCTGTAAAGAGGCTTTGAAGCAAATGTAAACTACATTCATGATCTCAGGCCTCTGTACCCCAGTGTAGCAAAGAACAGCTGGGTACCTAACCCTTTACTCAGCATTTTTTGAATTACTTCACTTTTGTGACATCTGTGGCTTACCAGAATAATTTCCTCACATGACATTGACTGATCGGATGTATGTTACAGAAAGGAGTTTGGTGTGGCTTTTTTCTTCTTTGCGTAGACACTGGGATGTGTGATTTGCTCAGGTTGTCTCCAGATGATGTCTAATTGTTGTATGAATTTCAGTGGCCACAGAAATACAAGAAGGTAGGGAGTCTGGAGCAGGGAATTTTAAGGATCACTCAATGTACAGCAGCACTAAATAGCTGTTACAGCTAAAAAAAAAGTTTTGTGCTGTTTTATTTTGGTTTGGTTTTTTTGACCGTGTGCATTTTTACTTTTTCAAAGACAGATTTGAATCTATGTGGAGGAAAGCTTCTTAAGGACCTTTAGGGGCAATTGGTTGAGATTTTAACTATGCCTCTGTGATAGAAATTGGCCTTACTGCTGGCCTAAGAAATACAACAGCCATCAAAGTTTGTGGAAGTTTGCGTCTGCTTATGTTAGAACCTGGTTACTTCTAGATAGTGGTGGAGGTAACAGGAAGTATAAATATTGGTGAGACAAGGGCTGTATAGGTGCTGAAATAGTTGTTTCACAATGTTCATCAACTGAGGATGATTAAAGCAAGCTTTTGTGTTTCTTTTTCATAATTTCGTTTAAATGAGGTTCTCCTGGGGAGGGATTAAGTAGGCACTGCTACTCATTTGCCTGAACGTACTACTTAGCTTATAAAACCTTCTTTTTTCCTCTTGACTGCCCATCCACGTGAAGTAGTTCCTTTCTGTTATATCTTAAACTTTTTAAAAAGTTTAGGGTTTTTAGGCCTTTTCTGTTCTCTGGATCTTGTAAAGAGCAGGAGGGCTCCCATCAGCACATCATTGGGTGGGGTGGGCAACGAGAAGGAAGAGGTGATCTGAGTTCAGCTATAGAAGGCACTGTTGGTTTTAAACAGATTTTGTTAAATCTTACCTACTCCTCTTTATTACCATGAATACCTAATAAGGTATATGAACCTCAAAATGTCTTTTAATCAAATAAGAATTAGGCTTCAAGATGTATTTGGCTAGGATTTTCCAAGGGGTGTTAGGGTGAGAAAATAGTAATTTCACTGACTTTCTGTACGACACTAGTATTTTATATTGGTAGTTAAAGAGTCAAAATCTTCATTGTGTAGTATTTTCGGTTTGCTTGATTCTGTACTTGTAGAAGACTGTTCTAAAGCTATTTTACTTGTAGTCTATATCATGCTATTTTCTATTGGCTAATATGTTATGCTTGATACTCTGTTAAAGTCATGCACTCTATAGGGGCTGCAGAAGCCCACGCAGATACAAGTGGAATTTGTACCAGAAAATGCTGTGCTGAAAATAAATCTATTCTGAATTTCTTGTTTGTTTTAATGCATTGCAGGTAGAGATGACCAAAAAGCTGACTGCATTTTGTATTATGGTTTTGGAGATATATTCAGAATCAGCTCAATGGTAGTGATGGAAAATGTAGGGCAAGAGAAGCTGTATGATATGGTGTCTTACTGCCAGAATATGAACAAGTAAGTTACTGTGGTGGCTTGGTTGCTTTGTTTTTAAGTGGCTAATTTTGTTGAGTTTTTTAGAGAGCATTTAAACAAACACCAAACAAAACCACCCACAAAAAAAAAAAAAAAAAAAAAGAAAAAGCCTCACCACACTATAGAAACACTACTGTTGTAAGTCTGGAGTTTGGAGTTTGTGGTTTGGCTGCTCAGTACGTGTACTCTTGCACATAACTGAATGCTGGTGTGTTCCTTGCCAGCTTCAGGATAAAGTTCTGGAAGCAGTTATGTTGAGGTGAAATATCTGTCAACAAACACTGTTTAGATTTCAAATCCCATTCAGAACAAAAACTGGAATGCTTTTGTTTTTACTCTAAGGTGCCAGTGTTTAATGGCCATACAGGAATCTACATGTGTTTAATTCTTCATCTGCTGCACTGACCTATTTGGAATACTTCATGGAAAACACTTCTATCTATGTTGTGGACAACTCGTGCATTCAGTAGAGCCTTGGTTGGCCTCAGTCTAAGAATTCATTCATATTCTTATGATTTTCCATTCTATCAAAATTGCAGGTTATGCTTACTTTTCTACTTTAACCAAACTGTTGCTACAGCAGTGTTGTTTACTGAAAGCTACTAGTTATTCCTATTAGTATTCCCTGTCAGTTATGCTGTGTTGCAGTATTTGCTTTCTGATTTTTTTCCTGAGATAATTCTTCATCCTTGTTTTGAGGTATGAGCTGATCCAAGGGACCTTCTTTTTACCACTTTCATGATTTATAACACAGGGGTATACACTTATGTTCTATAGCCCCTCTTTGCTCTCTGTTCTTTCAGATGTCGCCGGGTCCTCATAGCCCATCATTTTGATGAAGTATGGGATTCTGCAAACTGCAACAGAATGTGTGATAACTGCTGTAGAGAGAACTGTAAGTAAATTGTATTTATAACCAAGAACAGAAAACATAGAGAACGTTGACTTCAAGAAATATATAGTTTAGACAAACTGTGAGCAACTTCTGTAAAGTGTGCTCGTAATACTGCCTGTTTCCAAGGTGCAAATTTTGTGATGAACATCAGTTTTCAGTGGCTTAGTGTTGCCAAGTTCAGGGTGTTTAGCAGGATACTTCCTGGTTTTGCTTTTTGCTTGAGGCCAAACACTTTGATATCTTTCAGGCTCAGCTGTTCACCTGTTCCCAAAAGTGAAGCTGGGGCAAGGGGGAGGTGGGCTTTCCTGTTTTAAAAAGATTCTGGTATGTGTCAGGTTTTGTTTCAGGATTTGTTTGGGTGTGAAAACTTTATTTTGAGAAGGAGCCTCTTGCTCTCTGCATGCCAAACTGTTCACACTTAGGCTCTGAGAAGGCACAGTTTGCACATGTCTCTGAGGGTTTCAGTGCTGCATGCTAATAAGACGTACCTGTGTCAGGACTGTGCATGACAGTCGTGCAGAACAACTGAGCACACTAATTCAGGATTCTGCTGTGTATTAGACCTAACATCACAATGTCTGACTAGTGTGCTCTTCCTTTGGAAGAAAGCTGGGATTGTAAAAGGGAAGGTATATGGGCCAGATGTAGAGGGAACTTGGGAGACAAGCTGAAACAAGACCTGCTGCATGGTAAAGGAGGATGGTTTCAGTAGAACACTGTTTTGGGACATAAGTTCTTCTGCTGCTTTGCCCACAAACATCCTGGGCAGTGTTGGGTGGCTAACTGAAACTACGCTTTCATGATCATTGCCTGCTTTAACTGTCATTTTTGGTACCCATCCAGAAGGCTGTAAGTCTCTGAAGATGCACAGAGTATCTGTTGCTCCACTTACTGAGTAAGAGCTGTGGTTTAGACATAGGAAAGCCCATATAAAGCTAGAAAGCTCTGAAAGGAGTGCTGAGAAAAAGTCGGTCTTAGGCTTTTCTAACTGGACACACAAAACCATCTTAAATTTCTGTGAGGACCAGGTGAATTGTGGTAATGTGTGGGAAATACCATCTCTTCATCCCACATACCTGTTGCAAAGCATTTGGATAATGTAGTGGTTGACGCTTGAAAAACTTAGGAACAACTCTGTATTCAAAGCTGTTCTCATAGCTAGACTTTATTTCCCTGTACTTTTTTAGGGAGGTAAAGTAGACAAAGATATTTAACTTCCTTTTTCTTTATATGGTTAATTATAACTATATATAATAAAACTGTTTTGCAAAATCATGCAAGTAACAATGTCTTGTTATCTTCTAGTCAGAAATAGGACTTAGTTGAAATTTATACTGGGATCAAAGGTTGAGAAGAGTATGGAGCTGGCTTGTATCCAAGACTTACAGGAGCCATGTGATGAAATATAGTTGAAATATATCCTGTTTACTGCTGGTTTACCCCCAGGGCTTTTGGTACATAAGGAAGGTCAGAGGAAACCTAGCAGTAGTGCTACTTTTTCAGTACTTAGTTCTTAGTATTGGAGGAGGCAGTTGGAGTAATTCTATGCCATGATCTGATCATGCAGTAGAAGCATGATCGTTATGTATTACATGGATGTGTTAGTGCTCAAATAATTATTCATGATGAAGCTAACTTGTATAATGAAATTAATACTTGTTTTTCTGTCTCATTTTGCCTGTAAGTGTCTTGATAAATGTCTTGCTTATATTCTTCAATTCCTTTTTGCTCTCTCTATAATAAATATTACGGGTGAGGAAAAGGAGTCCAGCTGCAGAGTAACATAGTAGCTACCTTACAAATTTTATGCTTTGTAAATGCTTCTTTGAAATAATTTGTGTGCTTTTAACGTTCAATACATGTAAAAATGTTTGCATGATTGGAGTTTTAATAATGTAGTACTCAAACTTACATTTATCTTTCTACAAATATATCCTAGTTTGACAGAGGGAAAGTTACAGCTTTACTTGTTAAGGTATAGTTTAAAAGCAAAACAAAAAAGGCATTGCTATTATGTGGCTTATAGATACATATTTATACATACACATATCTAAAAGTATATAAAAGTGCATATATATGGATACTATCTAAATAACTATAAATAATTGCTATTTAAATATTACTTCGCTTTTATTTGTAGCATGTGAGAAAATGGATATAACAGGATACTGCAGGGATCTAATCAAGATACTTGAGCAAGCTGAAAACATGAGTGAGAAACTCACCCCACTGAAATTAATTGATGCATGGTCTGGGAGGGGTGTATCAAAATTCAGGGTGGCTGAAGTTGTTCCACCAAAGCACCCTCGAGAAGAACTGGAGAGAATTATTGCCCATTTACTGCTGCAGCAGTATCTGAAGTATGTAAGATGACTACTTCTTTTTTTAACATCTAGCAGTTATTTTTCTTTACTCTTGTGTTATTTCTGTATAGTATTAATGGATACGTTCTGTAGTCTCATTTTTAGCCTTTACTTCAGATGCACTTAATGTATTTTAAAAAAACCTCAAAAGATTACCATATTTCTACTTCAAAATGTTAAAACAGAAGTTGGAGTAACATTTGAAATGTTGCATCTCTTGCAGTTTTAGAAAGCTGGAGTCTTCTGTATTCAGGTTGAACCTTTAAATCTGCAGCGAGCTTCATTTTGGAGAAGTCTGCTGTTTATACGGAGTCTCATTTACATTCCACGGATAAGCAAAACAAATGGGGTTGCCCAAATGAAGTCTAAGTCAGGACAGGCTGGCTAATGTGGAAAGTGGTACTCAGAAATTTTAAGAAAGCATAGTGAGAATAACAGTAGTGCTTCTTTTATAACCTGGCTGTCTCTGTGCTATGTGTTTTGTCTTTTCATGTGGTTTTAGAAGTTCCAAGAATATGTACAAATCAAATATATAATCCCTTTTTTTGTCATAATTTTTCTTGCATCTGTTTGTACAGCTGACTTTTTATACTTCTACGAGAGTGAGCAGATGACTTTTTATATCTTTTTTTTCCTTATTTTCCTCCGTATATTCCAACAGATTGACACGTGTGTGTCTGTGTGTGTAAAGGTCTACAAACTGAATTATGTTAAGTGTTGGCCAGACTCGATCTAAGTTTAACTGACTATCCACTTGAATAGATAAAGCAGAATCAAGCTGCTATTTGGAACATCCATCAGAAGGGTTAATGTGTCCCATTTTCCCCCTGCATGGTGTAGCCTATCTTTGTCTCCAGCCTTCCCTTGTAACACTGATTTAATTTATGCAGGGAAGACTTCAGCTTTACAGCATTCGCTACAATATCCTACCTGAAGGTAGGACCAAAAGCAGGTCTGCTGAAAACTGAGGCACACGTCATAACTATAGAAAGGATAACAAACAAGAAAAGTGTTTACAAGGTATTTATATCTGTACTGCCTTGCTATATAGATATCTTTTCTGTTACAGTTTAATAGTTTGGTATCTGCTCAATGTGTTTTTCATAGTAATGCAATCAATGGGATTTAAAATACACCTCATAATTACCTTCTGTCTTGGGTGGGAACACTTAAAAAGAAGGAAAACAATGTTAGAATTTTAATAGAATTGTTTATAACTTTCAGGACAAACCATCTCAATCCTCAAATTCGAAAGGAAGTGGAGAAAATGTTCAGACTATTTCAAAGACTGTCCAAGATTCAGCGGTGAAGAAGTCACAGGAATATAAACGGCCTAACTGTGGTTCTAACTTAAAAGCAAAGAAGCTTAAGCTTCAGGCAGGTGGAGATGACCAACCAGTAGTTCTTGACTGAGTTTCACAGACAACACTTAGGATCTAATCCTGTTTGCTTCTCCATGGACAATGAATGCAGTGTGTAAGTTCAGTTTGTGTTTTAGTAATGGTATTTTTTGTGCATTTTTTAATAAAAAAACAGGGAAACTGGTATCTTTAAAACTCTCAAATCTAGAAAAAGTCTAGTAGTCAAGGGAAAAATGCTTCATATCAAAATAACTGGTGCATATCTTATGATACATCAATGACTACAAAATGTAGATAATTACAGTGTTGCAAATTTAACTCTTTTGGAAGTGTAGTGTAGTGTATAGTAACACTATTGCAGAATCACGGGGGCTGGAAGGGACTTCCAGAGACTGTCTACTTCTGCTCTCTGAGCACCTTGGTAGCCCTCTGCTGGACTCAATACAGTGTATGGGCAGTATGTTTCTTTTACTGGGAAGTGCAGAATTTAACCTACCACTCCAGCTGTAACCTCACAAGTTCTGAATACTCAGAAAGTCTTTCCCCCAAATTGCTGGTTACGTTCTTGCTAATGTAGTCTACTATGCAGTTGTCTTCTGTGTGGCAGAGGGACACTGCTGATCCACATTCAGCATGTTATCTACCAGGAACCTGGGTCCTTTTCTGCAAAGCTACTTTGCAGAAAAAACAGTCTCGCCCCAGCCTGTGCTGTTGCATGGTGTTACGCCAGCCCAGGTGCAGGACTTTGGTTTTGCCTTTAACTTGGAGGTCACATCAGCCCATGTGTCCAGCCTGCCCAGGTCCCTCTGAATACCAGCCCTGCCCTCCAGTGTATCAACAGCTCTCCCAGCCTTGGTGGTGTCTGCAGACTGGCTGGAGCACACTCCATCCCTGTACCTAGATCGTTAGTGAAGACCCTAAATTGTACCAGCCTCAGAATTGATCTGTGAGCATTGCTACTAGTAAATGGCCACCAGTTGGACCTCGTACCACAGATCCCAACTCTTTGAACCAGGTGGTCCAGACAACTTTCTACCTACCGTGTACATTTAGCCAGTCTGTGTCTCACTGATATTTTTACCTGTCAGGAAATTATAGGAGATCATGTCAAAAGCCTTGCTGAAGTCAAGGTATACAACATCCATTGCTACTCCTGTATTCACACAGGCAGTTATCTCAGTCAGTCTGGTTGATCAGGTGTGCTTTGCTTCTGGTAGATCTAGCTGGCTGTTCCCAATCACCTCCATGTGTCTGAAAATGTCTTCTGGCAGTATTTGTCCTTGTTTCCTGGGGGCTGAGGTAAAGCTGACTGCCATGTAACTCGTTAGACCCTCCTTTTTGAAGGTGGGCGAGATATTTACCTTTTCCCAGTCAGGAACCTATCCCAGTCTCCCAAGTCCTTTCAGAAATGATAGCTGTCTTGTACTGACCTCCACTAGCTGCCTCAGCATCCCTCAGCACAGCCCATCCAGTCCTGTGGACTTGTGTACAGCCAGTTAGCTTAAGTGAGCTGTAACTCCACCTTCCTCTACTGCTTTACCCTCACAGACTGTTAGTAGGCCTGGGGACCTGGGAGGTCTGAGGGAAAACTGTACCAGTGAAAATGAGACAAAAAAAAATGGGTTGAGTACCTCAGTCTTTTCCATGTCCTGTGTCACTAGTTCCCCTACTCCTCTGACTTCTCTTACCCTTGCTTTTGTTGCTAGAGTACTTACAGAAGCTGTTCTTACTGCTTTTAGCATCCTTTGCTAGTTCTGCCTCCAGCTGAGCTCTTAGATTTCTAACTCCCTCCCTGAGTGCTCAGGGCAATGTCTCTTTGTCCTGTGTGCCTTCTCCCATTATCTATAGATTTCTTCTGTTTGAGCTAGTTGAGTTCTCTGTTCACCCATGCTGGCTTTTTTCCACCCTTGCTCAACCTTCTGCACATAGGAGTAAACTGTTTGTGTTTTGAGGAGGTTGTGGTTTGGAAATCCAGCAGATGCTCTTGAGCCCCTTTGCCTTCCAGGGCAGTCTCCCTGGGATCCTGACAAGCAGACCCCTGAACAAGCTGAAATCTGCTCTCCTGAGGTCCAGGGTAGCGGTTCTACTATGTCTTCTTCACTTTGTCGAGTTTAAAATTCTGAATCACACAGTCCCTGAGCAACATCTGGGATCTGGGCACCTAGTAAGAAACAAACCTGTTGATGTCTCCAAGTCCGGTTGGCAGTAAGGGCATCTGTCCCCCATAGGTGCAATTCGCTGGTAACTCTCATCTTCCTTTACTTCATGGTGTGAACACTTGGCTCAGGTTCAGCTGGCATCGATGCATCCCTTGGTGGAGTTCACTATCCTTGACTTTCTCCACCTACAAGGAGAAAGGGCACTGTATCTCCACCTACAACTCTGCTGTTGCAGAGTAGGAAGAGCCCTTTCATGTTGCTGGAAGCAGCAGGTTTCCAGCCTTCCCTCCTGTGGGAGCCTCCATCTGCTGCTCCTGTGAGGGTGGTCTCAAGGTTTTCCCTCCTTTGCAGCACAGGACTCAGGTGGTCCTTAGCTCTGCAGCGTCTCTGTGAAGACCTTGTTGCCTCCTGTTCCTCGTCCTGCAACTCCTTCACCCAGCAACTCGGCACTGCAACCCAAGCACAGCTCCCACCGGTCAGGCTGCTGTCACTCGCCCCAGGGACAGACATCAGACGTCCGGAGCCGTGGACTGCTGTGGCATCCCTCCTCTGGAGCCGAGGGTGGGTCAGAGCCTCTGCTGTGCCCAGGGTGGGTGTTCCAGCCCACGCGGACATCGCCATCACTGCACTTGTGAGCAGAGAGATGTGGCCAGTTTCTGTAATGCTTACACCTCCTACAGCATATTTGAGTACTTGAGTGTACTTTAGAGAAAAATTTCAACAGGGCATTATTACAACACAGCATTACTTCTGACTTGTAGAGATTTTTGTGAAGTAGTATGTGTATTTATTCCTTTAAAATATGTCTGTTGCTCTTGGAACTGGATTCTTCTAGCTTGTTATTCAAATAGAAAATTACCACTTTTGTGCTTTTCAGAAGTACCTAAATTTATGTTTAAAAACAAGACATCTTTTCTCAATCTCAGTTTTTTCCTTTGTAAAAGTTATACTTTATTTGGGAAATAGAAAAAATACCACTCAAGAAATACTTCTCTCCTTTTTTTTTCCCCTCCTTCTCCTGTTGAATTAGCTTATATTCCAACTGCAGATCTGTAGTCTAATTAGAAGTGAATCAGGTTGTCCTAAGAGACATAAACACTAGAACACGACTGCATTGAAAGTTGCATACTTTAAGCCCTAATGGGCTACATTAAACTTAATCTTTGGGAAGTTTCTGAATTCTGGTCTCTTAACTTTGCTACTCCACCTATCCATTTGCTTATGTTCCTGTTTGTGGAAATAGAATAGAGAAGGCAAGTGTGGGAGAGTACCGCTGCTTGCCTGTGGCTTAAAGTAGCATGGCTCCACCATTTCAAAGAGCAACCTGTCTCTTTTGACTTACCTATGCTTCCTTTCACATAACCTCTTGGTTCTGTCAAGGTAAGAGTGTGCCAGTACTTGCTGCTGCAAATGTTCTTATGTTACCTCAGGGTTACCACAAAGCCGAGTGGCTGACTGCAATTAAATGCCTGTCTGGGTGAAGGCCGAGCGTGTTTCTCCATAATACAGAGGTTCAGTGCAAGCTTAGTCAAAACAATAGTAGCCAAGAAAAGACAAAAATCACTCTGGATTACCAAGTCAGAGTAGAACAGAAGACAGAAGGTATTTTTAAGATGTTTCACAAGTCATGGGAATTTGATAATTCAGAAATTATGGCAGAATTTTAATTTTGAGGTTTTGAATTAGATTGAAACTGGGGTGGTTTTTTTTTTGGGGGGGGGGTGTTGCTAGAAAGGCCAAATATGATTTTTCTAAGTTGAACCCTGTCAGGACCTGAGACTGAAGACAGGAAGACCTTGATGTACTAGGTGAAAAGGGACAGATGATAAAAAGAATGGTCAAGCTATTACCTTGCTACTGAAATCCTCATATTTGGTAACCAGTAAGGCCTTTTGCTGCTACCGAGAACTTGGTGCTTTCAGTTCCACTTGTGCTTGTCAGAGCTGGGAGCACAAATAGCTGAGTTGAGGAAAAAGGCTTCAAGAGCAGCTCTGCCCCCACTTTTGGTTCCTGAGCAGCAACAACTCCTAGGCTTTGGTTTTGTTTATGCTTAACCTTTAAGCAGCACTTAGTCTCAGAAATGCAGTCAGGGTTATGCTATTTGTTAAAAGAATCTTTGAACCACATGAAAGTTACAAGTAACTGAGTGGTCCTTTCCTTGCCCCTCAAGGTTCTGGATTTCCCCTCCAATTTCTTCTAAACTAGAAGATGATTTTTATTGAGCCCCTAATTCCAGGACTGTAAAATGCTGTTGGGATAAATTTGGTAACCAGGAAATTACCTCGAACTCCTTTGGACTGATCTCAGCCTAGAACCATGTGACCTCCCTTGTGTCACATGTATGTCAAGAAGTTGCTAGAACACTATTGCCATCTTAATATTTACAGTTGACTAACTATATAGAAGGAAAAGCTTCATAATAATGGAAGACTCATTTTCATACAGTCAGTACACTTGAGGAAAGGGATACTCTTTTCCAAACAAGGAGCAAACCACATGGCTTAGCACTGTTCCACAGAATCACAGAGCAGCCCAGGTGGGAAGGGACCCTGAAAGACCTGGTCCAGCCTCTTGTGGGAAGGGGAGCGTGGATGAGGTTGTGTGTCTTGAAAAAAACCTGAAGGAATGCTTGAAAAGTTCAGAAGGGCTGATGTCTTTCACTACAGGCAAGGGTCAAGGTATGTTAAAAGCTTCAGTCCTTTTGCAATGGAGGGCTTAGTACAAGCTTTTT
>NW_009598580.1:0-16939 GCF_000690535.1 Cariama cristata | reverse complement strand
CCTGCTTTTTCCAGTCAAGAAGTACTTACGGTTTTATTATCAATATCCTCTTGTTGAGGTTTAACCCCAGTCGGCAACCAAGCACCACATAAAACCCAGGTGTTGCGATAAGAACAGTTTAATAATTGAAATAAAATATAGTAATAATGATTGTCATGAAAAGGGAGATAACAAAGGGAGAGAGAAATAAAACCCAAGAAAAGACAAATGATGGACAATGCAATTGCTCCCCACCTGCTGACCAATACCCAAGCAGCAATTGGCTGCTCCCAGCCAACTCCCCCCAGTTCCTATACTGGGCATGACATTCTATGGTATGGAATATCCCTTTGGCCAGTTTGGGTCAGCTGTCCTGGCTGTGCTCCCTCCCAGCTTCTTGTGCACCTCCTCGCTGACAGAGGATGGGAAACTGAAAAGTCCTTGATTTAGAGTAAGCACTACTTAGCAACAACTAAAACATCAGTGTGTTATCAACTTTATTCTCACACTAAATCCAAACCACAGCACTGTCCCAGCTACTAGGAAGAAAATTAACTCTATCCCAGCTGAAACCAGGACAGCTCTGAAATTGGTTAAAGTGCATCAACATGGTTTTATTTTCTCAGTCCTACCTTCTGCATTGTGTAATTAAGTAAGTGCCACAACATCTTCTTCTTTCCACACACAACCCAACCTGTAATGTAGGACACCACATCTTGCTAGCTGAACTGTGGCCATTCTACATAAGAGTCACCATCTCTTTCCTCAGCAATCTCTGTGGACTGAAGAAAATGCCAGTTCAACAGAAATGGTACCAGTGCCTGGCACAGGAGTCTTGCAACCTGTGGTAAGTACTCACAGGTCTGCGCAGCGGAGGGGTGGTGGCAGGATGGTAACACACTGCACAACTACCATGTAAACGTTCACCTGAGCAAGCGGTTTTCAGAAGGAAGGGCTCTCCCACCCTTGCCCCACCCAAGTCTGGAGGTAGCTTTAGGCAGGTGAGGCAGCACCATCCCATCAAGGCCTCCTGGCTCACAAGGATGGCTTACTGCTTGAGACAAGGAACACGCACAGCAGTAACCCATCAGGGAACCAGGCTCTGGTGACCACGGCAGGTGAATTATGCACGGTTTGGGGAAGACGTGAGCTATGAGGCAGGCACAGGATTTAACACAGTTTGCTTACTTTTAAAAAGTGAAGGCTACCTCTCATTCAAGTGAATGCAGTGCTACCTTAACAGCAGAGTGAAGCCCACTTTTTAAGACTCTTACAGCCCTGTTCTCATGATGCTCATCTAATCTAGACAAAAACTCTTTGGCAACACTAATCCACTTGCTTTTGTTGCTGCATTTCTACACAGATTAATTTAATTTGCTGGTCAGTATTTTGACAAGATCAACACAATATCTTAATAAGGGATTGCATTTATCCCTCATTTCTGGTAATCCTGAGGAAACAGTTTTATAAGACGTACTACTCTGTGTCAAAGCTTTATACAAAATGGAAATGGGGTTTTGTTCAATCAAAATAATCTTCTATATCAATATCTGGGTTCAGGAGATCTTCACCATAGGCTGAAAGATCCATTTGATTTAAAATTAAGTTTTCAAAGGTTTCTTCTAAGTCCGTTTCACCAATCAGCACAGCTCCCATCATTCGGCCATTCTGCATCACTACTTTAACATACTCTTGTCCCTTGGTACATCTCAGCATCAGTTCATGGTCTAAACCCAAGCCCTGAGCATTGTATTTTCCCAAAACCACAACCTAACAGAAGGAAAGAGAGAAAGCACTCATGAGAACATTGCAGTGGCTTTTAGTATTTCTGCTGATGACAGTTCTGAGCTTCAAAAGACTTAGGTAAACAGCGAAATATTTGTCCCCACAGAACCCCCCTCCCCCCATTGGCTTGCAAACCCACAACAGAATTAAAAAAATCTTCACCCTGAAATATCATACACAAAACCCGAAAATGAACCAGTCACCATGCTGAACTGTGTTGAATTTATCCATGAACCAAAACTTACTGAAATGGAATATATAGAGAGATACAAAGTAGACCAGTTGTCATTCGCCAATTAAAATTTGTAATATATCTGTAAAGATCTTCACCCTCTTCAGTTTCAACATTCAAAGTTAGTATGAATGGAGAAAATCTAAACTAAGATTAATTATTATATAAAAGAAAACTGTTTTGTCAATATTAAAGCATCTGCTCAGTGTCAGCAATGATATAAGCAAGCAATGTGTTACTCAGTAGTTTAAGACTATTAGACTGTATTTACCTTGTAATTGAAAAATTTTGTAACATGAGCAAATAGTTCAAAGCTGAAATCCATATCAATAGATTCCCCTAAAGTATCTGCTGCCATGCATTTTGCTGCATACCATCCCATCTGCCTAGCTTGAGTCCACAGTCTCATCTTAAAAAAAGAAAAAGAAAAAGAATTAAAACCACAGATACCAGTCACTGTGCAATGACCAGTGTTCACTGTTCTCATCAATGCATACTACGTCTTTTCATTACACTCAGAAAGGCTGAACAGCCTGGCTTTCAGCCAAGCAGATGAAATTATCTGTCATCAACACACCCAGGATTATCTACTTTTGTTCACTGGTTTCCACTTCAATTAAACTTTCTTCTCTCCCAGCTATGCAGTAGTGTGTAATCTACTTTGTAGATCAGACTGCTGCTGAGCGCACAATCGTATGATTTGATTTACCTGATGCCAGACTGGACTAGGTTCCCACGATGCTGTGCAGATATCTCCAGCTGCATACACATCTGGCAGGGATGTGTGCATGTGTTTATCTACTTTAAGACCTCCATCTTCACCTACAGCAAACTAAAGTATTTGCACAGAGCAGCAATGAGAAAAATAATCATTTAAAGTAATTCAGCTTCATCCATGTTAAGCAGTCATCTCATTTGTTACTTTTTAATGGCAGACTCCTAAAAAATTCCAGTAAATTCACTACTGTGCTTAATCAAAACATTTGAAGTTATAAAATCATATGAATAAATACTACAGGAACCTGGCAAGATGCTCTTCTGGGTGCCGTGCAGCAACAGAGAAAAAGGTCATTCAGTGCAAACAATTATGGCTATTCATTCTCCCATCTAATCTGACTGAATTCAGAAAGAGTGATAACCACAAGAGAAACACGTTGTTCAAACCTCACAATCTCAAGACTCCTTCATCTTCAAGGGAAGAAAACAGATCTCCTGAAGAGTGCCATAAAGTATTTTTCATGAGTGTTACTTCTCCATATTATAATGCAACCCTGCCCCCTGCAGAATTTTTCCTGAGCCTTATCAAACCTAGAACCCTTCAAATCAGCAAAGGCAAAATGAGCCTACAAAAGCAGGATTTCCTAGCAATCTCTGCTTTCCTTTCTCACTAAGTTTCAGAACAGATCAGTGTTGCACTTTGCAAGTGACCTTCACATATCCTTTAAAATAATCTCTAACTCCACGTGTTAAAAAAAAGCTTAGAGCAGCACTACATAAGGAATACAATTATTTAACGTGAGACTATCCAGAGTGGCAAGACCTCCATGGTAAGACACAAAGCATTAAGCATTATTTCTAGAACACAGCACAGGTTTTTAAAGTGCTATTAACCAATAGCTAGGCAGGGAAGTACCAGAGCTTGCCAAATTTCAAATCCCATTATGTATGTTACAGGGACATCTAGTCTTAAAAGTTGATTTTGTATTTTTGCCAAGGCCAGAAAATACCATTGCAAATACCTAATTCCTGATCTAACTTTGTAATGTAGGCCTTGAAATACTTCATGGTTCAACATCGATGTCTATTTTCATAATTTTCCTCTGCTTTATTTAGAGGATAGCGTTTTACTTCCGAATCAGAAGGAACCACAAAACACCAAATACCGTAACGTACTGGTTTTGCCTGGGATAAAATTAGTTTTCTGCCTAGTAGCTGGTACGGGGCTATGTTTTGGCTTTGTGCTGAAAACAGCGTTGCTAACACAGGGATGTTTTAGTCACTGCTGAGCAGGGCTTACACAGAGCCAAGGCCTTTTCTGCCTCTCACCCCACTCCACCAGCGAGGAGGCTGGGGGTACACAAGGAGTTGGGAGGGGATACAGCCAGGACAGCCAACCCCAATGACCCAAGGGATATCCCAGACCATATGATGTCATGCTTGGCACATACAGCTGAGGGGAAGAAGGAAAGGGGAGGACGTTCATAATTATGGCGCTTCTTTTCCCAAGTAACCGTTATGCCTGTAAGCCCTGCTTTCCTGGAAATGGCTGAACACCTGCCTGCCGATGGGAAAAAGCCAATTAATTCCTTGTTTTGCTTTGTTTGTGTGCACAGCCTTTGCTTTGCCTAAATTGTTTTTATCTCAAACCATGAGTTTTCTCACTTTTAACCCTTCCAACTTTCCTCCTTCATCCCACCGTGGGGAGTAAGCAAGCTGCTGTGTGGGGCTGAGCTGCCCGCCCGGGTTAAACCACGCACCTAACATGGAGACAGAATGATCTCAAGGCCTGAAAATTCATGTGGCAGCTATGAACTCTGTAATCAGCATCCACGCTTGGATGCGGATACAAAGTGTGACTTACCTCAACGAGTATAAACACCTTTATAGCTCAGTTTTCCAGATGAAGAATATTGGAAATAACTGCTTCCTTCCCAGGAGAAAATTTTAGGATTTGTAAGGTAAGAATATGGCGCAGAATTAACACAAAAATTATTCTAAATTTTTGCCACATTAACCCATTATGTTGTCCTCTATAGACTTAATCTTAACAGAGTATATTGTGTATATACACTGTATATCAGTACATATGAGGAGTGACATAATAACCCAAGACCACAAATGAAATTCACTTTTACCATGTTGGGTACTTCCAATATCAACATACCTGCCTTATTTTGAAATGCTGTACAACATTCAAAACCTTGAGCAGTCAATGTTTCATATCAGAATAGAAGCATAAACCAGCTGAAAAAGCTTGTTTCACCTTACTTAAAAAACAACTTAAACTTCAAAAGAAATCAGTGTACTTACATTATTGCCATCAAGAAATGGTTTAACATTTGGCACAACTCCAGTTGCACTGACAATGAAATCACATCCATAGATTTTTCCATTAGTTAATTCCACATATACAGGCCATAGCACTGAAAAAGGGGAAAATTTTGCCCTGAGAATGTAACCAACAGAAGTTATTTTATTAATTATACCTTATAGTAAGATATGAAATAAACATAAAAAAACCCATCTTTTGAAGTATCTAACTGACTAGGCAGGGAAAAATAAACATTAAAAAAGAAAAAATAATCAGATTTTGGAGCTTAGCTCCAAGTCCTACTATTAACTTTCTCTGAAATTTTCCTAAATCAAAGCCCTCATCTGTAGGGGGAAAATACTGTGCTCCCACCACTGCTTCAGACCTGTGGGATGTTCACTGAAGTACGCAATTGCCAAATGTTCTTTTACATAAACATTTACAGATGCACAGGAAATACCTCAAAGGTAAAAAGATTATCAGAGATTTGACTTCCTGGAAATAACTAGCTATTAAAATAGTATTTTAAGTATTAATTTTCATTCAGTGGAATTTATAGACAGAATTATTCATGAAAGAAGTGATATTTTCTTCGACTTTCTTTGAAGGATTACTTCAGTTCTGACACTAAATGGTTGGGGTTTATTTGTTTCTGTTTTAACTCCACTATTTATATATGATTTTATTAGACTGTCACAAGGAGGGGATATTCTGCATACAGGATTGAATTGACTTCATGGAAAAAGGGTCCAACACATAACATTTTGTCATTTAATTGTAGCCCATAAATCAAATTCTCAATTACTAGAGCTCCATTTAATTTATAGAAATAAAGGATTTATTTTCCAAATATGTATTTGCTCTAAAACACCAAACATGCTCCAGCACATGCTCCACACGTTATTTCTAATCAGCACTGGCACCTACCCTCATCTGGTTCTACATTTTTCTCTTCTTGAGGAAAAGTCAAAGAAGTCCGTTGCAGTTGTAAAAATTCTTGCTGTAAGTGTATTTTCTTTACTTCACATAGTATTTCAATATGTACTTTATGAGAAAACTAAAGAAACAAAATTGTGGATATAATGATTAGCAATATTTTTAATAGTAAGTATACCTTCACCTAAATTGACGTTAGTAAACTGGAAAAAGGAAAAAACAAACAAAAAACCAACCATATATCCTGTCCTAAAGCACGACACATTAGCTGAGTTCCCACACTTTTTCCTTTTTTGGCATTGATCTAACCATAGCAAATGTCAATTTACCTGCTTTTTCAGCAGATATCTGATGTTCCTTGAAATTTCACGACAATTGAGATTTTTCTGGCATCCCAGAAAACATATTCAAGTTCCCCTGAGTTCATAGGAAGACAATTCAGAACTTGTCAGAACAGAAAAACACCCTCACCTTTTCTGTCTTCAGGATTTCAAATCCTTCATTTTTCTATCATGAATTAAATTCTGATAATAATAACATATTTATGTTCTAAATGCTGTAAAAAGAAAAAGAAAATGACAGAAGTGGGGAAGTTACCTGTTTCTCTGAACGGTTTTGTGGATTCAGGCCTTGAACAGTTTTATTCTCCACTACACAAATGTACTTCCACAGCCTTCAACAGCCAAAGCACCACCAAATAATCTCCTGAATAGTCTAAACATCTTTTAGTTGGCATTGTAAAACCATTTCTGTATAATCTGACTGATCACCTTGGAAAGGTCTTTTTGTTAAAATGTGTGTAACAGATGCAAACACCTAACAGCTAAGAAATTAATAAAAAAAAAATCTGATAAAAAAACTATGAAATGTGAGTATTTTTACTTTATTACAAACATGACACTCTTCACAATGTGCTGATTTTGCATTTCATGATCTGATGCGACAGGAGACTGACATTCCGTTTTTCACCTAAGAAAATGTATGTATGGCAGCTAAAACCAGGACAATAGAGGTACCCCTGCTTCTGGTTAAAGCTAGGATTGACGCCAGTCCTACAGAAATCTGCAAACCAACATTTATGTTTCAATCTGAAGAGCAAATGGCTAAAACCACACCAGTGGATCTGATTAGCCACCTTCTTTCTGAAGCAGAAAATTACTTTATTTGTGTTAACATATTTTCCTGTTTAATTCTGACAGAACAGGAGAATCAGTTTGAGCACATTTTATTCTTATTTTTCTAATAAACCTGAATGTGACATTTCACGCTGTCACCCTACCCACTTAAAGCAACATTTAAACAAATGTGTAAGCAAGATTATGACCATACCTCTTTAGTCCCTTTAAGATGTAAACCCTCATGCCAGTCCGGGCCTAAGGCACTGCCCAGTTTGTCAGATGCTGCTATAGGTCTTTCTTTTTCCTCATTTCCTAAAGGAAAGAGATGAAGATTATCAGATTTAGCATGCCTACTTCATCGCCCACAGAATTCAGAACAAGGATTCTCTATTAAGAAAAATAGGGTCTAGTTGCCAAAAGAAGGCAAAAGTGTGTAATGTCCCAAAACCCATTAATTTGCAAACAAAACAGACTCCAAGCCAGCATTTTTAAAACCTTTCAACTTTATGCCTATTACTTCACTCATCTAAAAAAAACAACCATGCCACTGTTAGGTGCCTGCATGGACCCTTAGCAGCCAGACCGACCCCAACAGCACCAGGGTTCTGGAGGCCCACTGTAGACTTAGTTACTTACTATCACTGCTAATCTTTAAATTGATTTCCATCTGCTAGCAAATGTGCACTGTCTCCGCCATTGCACAAAACCGCAAATTCTAACATACCATGATACATACAAAGACCACTGGATGCCATTTTGTGATGTTTAGGCTGACTCTTTTACAATTTATTCTTCTGACCTGAAGTCTAGAACTTGCTCTTTTTGTTATTCTTTTGGTCATATATATGTTTCCATAATGTTTGTTCATGCAGTTCTAGTTAACCGTTGTTACTAAGACTGCAGTTTCACTGCATGTGTCATAACATTCTGGGAGGTTTCATCTGGTCCTCCAACAGCTTATTACGGGAGAGCTCCTTCGTACATAACGCTGACATAATTCAGAAAAACATTAAAATATTACAGAAAATAGAGCATGTTCTTCAGCAGATGGAATACAAGAAATTAAATGTAAACTTGACACAGGTATAAAGATAAGCACATTTTTAGTTTGTGGGTAACTGTATTACATGCTGTCGTATGTCTACATAAAGTCTGGATGGGTTTTTATATTGCTTTTTTACTTTTTTCCTAGAAGGAAATACCATTGACGATAACAGTAAACCTTATTTATGCCCTTCTAATTAACTGATCTTATGACTATCTTTATTACTAAATGCTGCTGCTGCAGCGTTGGGAGACTAAAACACCATACCTTCGACTGTATACTTGGTTCTTTTACATTCAATTGGAGTCTCTTGTTTTTCAGCAGTTAGCTTTGGAATGAGAAATTCAGCTGCTCCTGCATCAAAAAAAGTGTTCCCAATGGCTTTGTCTTTGATAGCCCAGATTACTTCACAGCCTTGAACTTCATACCTGTAGACATTTAAAGAGTAGATAAAGTGAGCGACGACCTGAACAGGATCTGACTTTTAGCAACACAACTAGAAGTGTGCCAGGTTTCATTCCAGAAGTTAAAAATTCAAGACTTTTAAACTGCTCAAATCCACTACTGCTTCTAAATATTTACATAAGGAACCCATTTAAAAAAAAGCTTCAAGTTGACAGGTCATACTTTCTCACCAGCATAAACTCGACGGAATCGGGGTTGGGGGCAAGGGGAGGCAGATCAAGTTTATAATAACAATATTTAGTATTTCCTGCTCCCCACAATGAAAAAAACATGCATTTTTGCCAGACTGCCCCTGCTAAGAACAGGCATTTGGATCTTGTTTGTACTACCTGGAACATGAACTGGTAGAGACACGCAGAAGACAATTTAGTGAAAGTGAAAAAGTGATTCCAGGCAACACAAAACAAGACCATGTAATTGCATAATACAGGTGGTTCTGTAATCTAGCAGACTGCAGGACGACGTGCTCCAGCATCCTACCTGTGACAAAGGTTAAAACACTTCAAAAGCTCTATCAACTTAAATTAGGCTGGGTGCAAGATAAGCTGTCTCTTTATTCCTGCTACATCTTCTGCCTCCAGAAGTCAGACAAGTTTTGTAACTTAAATATTCCCGTTGATAGTCGTAATAGAAATCTCTGTTGGCACCAAATCAGAAAAAAGCTGTATATTCTTCATATCTATGTGTCAAAGTTTCTTCTGAAGCTTGCAGAATTTTATGTCACAGTAAGCACCACTATACTGTGAAAAAATTATTTTGCTACTAAACGCTTTAAGAGCTACAATTTTGTAAGGCACTCTTCTCCCAAACTCATGCACACTAGATTTAACATTGCATTGTTAACGATTTTATTTGTATATGTATCTTTAAAACTTAGTTGTTTACTTACACTAACTCAAGTGCAATACCACCATTTCCTACCACTACTATTCTCTCAGCTTGAGCCAAATTCTTCTGAAAAGCCTGCATTAAGAAAGGAAAAAAAGACAGTTGCAACTTAGATCATATGCTCCCTCACACTGATCAATTATATTCTTTTCAATATTTTCTTGCTCTCTTATTTTGATTTTCTCAGACTAATGATACACATTTACTTATGCTGTTACTGAAGCTAACGAAACCTGAGTAGTTCTGCCACATTAAGGGATGAAGTTATTGATAACAGCCTTACAAGTCTCAAATTGAGACAGCAGAAGTTAAATAATCACATTTAAGCCAATTTGACAGAGCTCTTAATGGAATCCAGGAGACTCTGTCCTAGAGACCATTAGCATTGTGATATCTATTAATCCAGTTTTATCACAACTTGCATAACTATCACAGTAGTTTCCATAACATTAAAAAAGCAAAAATACAGAAATTTAGGACTTTAAAAATTCCTCATAAGGAATCAAAAAAATAATTTGTAGCAAATCTGAGAACCAATTTCATTTGTGAAAAACACTTTCAGAAAGAAACAAGTCTCCAAATCACACCTTAGTGCTGAGAGAAATAAAAAAAACCCAAAAATTCAGCCAGCTCGCAACCAATCACCATTAAAAAAAAAAAACACAACCACCAAACAAAAAACCAGGAACAAGCAGTTTCAGCCTCATTCAAAGTTCAACATCAGTTCTGACAAATAACAGCCCAGTCTACCATTTCCCACAGTGGTCAACAGTGCATGCACCGGGAAGACAATCAGAAGATGACAAGCACATGAAAATGGTATCCTGGAACACCCTCACAGGTTCCAGATGCTACTGGTGCCACTCAGGTGGCATCTTTCTCTTCAATTTAGACAAGATAAATTTATTGAGGGCTGTCTTTTTTGTGTGGTTTCTTCCCTCTTCTTCTATCTTTTTTTTCCCCCCTTTCTTTTTTTAAACTCAGGTAAAGTTTGAATATACAGAAGAAATAACAATTTCATACTTTCACTTCAATTTGCTTGAAAAAGCAACTCCTTTTTTTATTCTAAACATCAAACTTCATTTGATGAATTACAGTTCTTATGTTATGGAGAAGCAGTGTCCACTTTCACCCTGTCTCCTCTAAGACTAAACACCTACAGCAGTGAAACCTCACTTTCTACTTGCAAGCTGAAGTTTTAGTCTAGGTAAGTCATTCCTCAAGTGAAAACTTTTCCACATCTTTGACTATAAGTGTAACTCTTTTCTGTACAATGAGGTGAAGCTACAGTAGAACTAGAAAAAAAAAGTTCTTCAGCAGCTTGTCACTGTAAGAAGTAGCCCTTTGTACCATTTACCAGATACGCCTTCTCAGGGAAGTTTCTACTGGTGTCTACTTTCTGTTTATATTTACAAATTGGCTTCTGTCTGGAGGGTAAAAAATATCATTTATTCTAGATTATCATATTAGAAATACTATCTACGAGCTATCTATAAACTTAATAAATTTAGTGACTAATTGTTATTTTAAGGATATTTCTCTGCTACTGAAAGTATTCCTATTTAAGGACATAATTACAACAAACTTCATATATTTCTCCATTTCATTCTACAATCATTTTTAGTATTTTGCATCAGAAGCACGAACATATTATGCACTTGTAAGTCTAAAACACAATTACCTGTGCACTGTCAGTATCCCGGATTCCTAATACATATGGGTTTCCTTCAAAAATTAATTTTGGTTTTGCTCCAGCACACAGGCAAAGTTTTTCATACATATATTCTTTCCCATCTTCAGTAAAAATTTTCTGTTAAAAATTAAGAGAAAAGAAAAAACAATTGGAGACACCTAAGAGAACATCAGCTTTTTTTTTTCCTTAATGTCACAGTATTTCACAGATATTAAAAGCTGTAAATGGCTTCTTAAAGAGCAAGCCTTCATATTCTCATTGACTGTGTGTCATTTATTTGCACTACATTCACCACAGACTTACAAGCCTAAGTATATGACATTATATGACTGATAAAACAGAAAGTGTACACGGTGCACTCAAAGAAAGATGAAGTAGAAGGATTACCACTTGGTGGCACTCTGTACTCCCTATTTGTGCTAAAAGAAGAATAAGTTTTCTATGTGACAAGATATTCCCCCCACCCCAGTAACAGATGTAGACCTATGCTATATATTAGCACTTAAGATGATAAAACAGAAAGTGTACACGGTGCACTCAAAGAAAGATGAAGTAGAAGGATTACCACTTGGTGGCACTCTGTACTCCCTATTTGTGCTAAAAGAAGAATAAGTTTTCTATGTGACAAGATATTCCCCCCGCCCCGTAATAGATGTAGACCTATGCTATATATTACCACTTAAGAACCCCATTCAAAACATTTCAACAACGGTAGACCTGTGTTAACTTACCTAGGCACAGGCTAGAATACAGTTTAGAAAGACCACAAATTCTGTTCGTTGCTAAAGAAAAACATAGGCACTAAACAAGCTACATCATTCTGCAACAAGCAATACTTAAATTTTAACATTTTATGATGTTATTTGTTGTTTTCCAAACTAGAAGCTACATAGTTTACAGAGGTTTTGCACAAAGAGAGTTTTTAAAGGTTTTAGGCAAAAGATCCTCAAAATCCATATACATGAAATATTCATGTCCACAGAGACACACCTAAACTAAAACATCATTATAGTAATGATTTAAGAATACAATTACATTCAGAATATTAGCAGAATCTAACTGGAATCCTATCTCTGTGACTTAAAATGAGCAAAAGCAGGTTTGGATCTGAATGAGAGTTTCTGATAAACACAGAAGTGAAAAATACATGTTGAGTTGACACAGACACTAACAAGGATCTGTACATGCTGTACATTGCCCATACTTGCAACATATTTCCTCCTAAAATGAAAGGAGAAAAGGTGGAACTGTCGGTTCTTTCAATAATTTTTTTTTTAATCACAAAGTTATTAATATCTCAGTCTCTGTAGCAACAAGCAGTAATTCAGTAATCGGGGATATTGTGAATCAAGGGTTACAGAAATTTTCAGACACTCGTATTGATAATACAGTAATGGTTTCACTCATTGGTTTCCCTGCTACTCCAATCAGGTATTCAATGCAATCTCTCTAAGGTGTCAAAGATTTAAATCTAAAAGATAAGGTTTTTTAATCAACAAGTAAATTTTGATCTACAATTTTGTCCCCTGTACATATTTCTACTTGAACAACAGTGTAAGTGATAAATGAAATTAAAGTATTTCCTTGTAATTTTGCTAACAACACTTTAATAACCAGAATGTTCTTGAACAAAATTTCACACCCAAAACATTCAACTGCAAATACAAAAGAGAAGACATTAGCTTACATGTTCATCGCTTTTCAATTGTTTTACTCCAGACTGTATAACTTTAATATTGGGATATCGTTTTTCTAATAGAGAACTTGGTTGCTCTTCTACATCAAATTCCTCAAGTGTTTTGGAAACCTGTAGGAAGAGGAGAGGTATTTAAACATATGAATCATTTATCCATCTCTTTTTCTAAAGCTTGCAACAAAATGTTTTATGTTCATTTCCAGTAAACAAGTCATAACATAAAGCCCATATTGTCTCAAAACATGTTATCATGTTACTGCTGAAAGTTCCTTTTTATATACAGAATCTTTTCATGACTATTTCTGGTAAAGAGTCAAAGTAGTACAGAGAATTTTAATTCTAAATCTAGGTATTACACAAAAATGGAGAACCCTGATGGCTGCTCTAACTACTGTAATGTTTTATTCAATAAATAGAATATATTATTAGAGTTAACACTGCTTTTTAACTTATCTGATGCACTGTTAAGACCCTGTTTTCCTGTTTGTTTAACTTTGATAAAATAAGTCAATGATGTTCCCCCATTCAAGCATCTTTCTCTCCTTGGTATTTTGGGAAAAAAAAATTTGGTCAAAATAGCTTAAACAATTATGGAAACACTGCTGTCTGGAATAAGTATTTTTATTCTATTAAAAATAAAAATCTGCTGACATTTTCTTCAAAAACCTAATGATTGTTGCAGGTAGTTGGCCCTTATGTTGTGCAAAGTGCTTACTGTTGTTCAGCTTCTAAGCAGGACATACAAGACAAGTGTTCAGGCAAAACAGATTCAAGATCAGCTCAAAGCATTTACTCAGCATCTCATCCATAGTCACTAGTTGTTATTTCAGAGACTGGGGGGTGGGGGGGCAGGGGAGAAGGGGAAAGAAAAGGAAGAAAAAAAAGGCAACCTGGAATATTCCAAAGAGTCTAGAACACAGCTAGGAACCAGAAGCTACACCATGCTTACAACTCAGAAATTAAGATGCTCATGTCCAAAACTTAGATGCTGCTGCCTTCGAATAGTGTTTAGCTACTCCCTTATTCTTCAAATACTGAAACTTCTGTCAATGTGAATTACAGACTTTACATCTCTGCAATCTTTCCTGGATACTTGTGACCCTACTGTCAGCACTCTCAAGCTTGGAGGGTACTCTTTAGTTGAGTGCTACTCTACCAGTGTGCACCATAGTGCTCTCGGTCTCTTCGCTATATTTCTGAGCATTTCATTAGTTCCAGACAAAAATCAGCGCAAAAAGGGAGAAATGCCGATAGCCAATTACAGCCACTAAATGCAACAAACTGCTGTTCAAATCTCTCTATGCTTTATTTCCCCCCTGTAGTGATTTGAATTAGGTATTCGTACACCAGGAAGAATTATGTTAAAACTGGGCTGTCAGATAAGCTGCAGAGTGGTCTTTCTTTACTTGTCACGAGATATGCCTCACCGGTTAGATACCATCTTTCAGAAAGAGAGTCATGAATATAAACATCAAGTGGAAGCCCACCTCTTGGTGTTTTAACTTCCCCTGAGAGGTAAAACCTAACTTACTGACTGGCAGCTTTGCATCCCGAGTTCTGTGCAATCCAGTCTCCAACTCCTTCCATGCCCTGTGGTAGCATTTACAGTTCCCTCAGAGTGGGAAAAAGAGCAGTCCTTTCCAAGATCTAAGCACCTCTGCAAAACTAGCTTAATGAACCCACTAGCCAGAAATCTGAATCCATGTATGGATTTTATTTCCTTTTTCAAAGCAGCAGGAAAGAGGTCATCGAATCACCAGCTGCTGGAGATACAGATAAAGCTGCAGGCAATTTCACAGAAGGCTATCCCTTTTTTTGTTCCTTGTCAGAAGTCTGTTTCTGCCCAAAATTCAAACACAGTACTGTGTATGAGAACCATGAGGCAACACTGTTTCTCATGTAATTTATTCCAAAGACACCATTTCAGTGCTTAAAATGAAGCACCCTTAACAAAGAAGTGAAATAAACCTTCAGTAACTTAGAAAATACTTCAACCACATCAGTACCCAGTTTAACCTTCGCTCAAATAGTGTGAATATATTCACCAATTACTAATGACTATAGATCACTCTGAAATATCTCATCAGTCCTACTAACACTTACCACTGCAGTCACACTAGTGTGAAAAGAAGTTCAAAATCATAAGCGTTTTCAGGATTAGGTTCTAAATTACCTGTACATATACAAACTTCTGAAGAGGTCTTACTGTAAGAAAAATTAAGTCTCTTACCTGTTTGAAATTTGTTACAGCTTTTATAACTGGAGAAGCTGTCATTAAAAAAATGTCTTCTAATGGGAATTCCGTGGCCAGCTTATAAAGAAACAGAAAGCATGATGAGTGAACACAGTCATCAACAGAGTTTGACTTTAAGACAATGAAATTATTGCCGAAAAGTAATATGTGTTACTCCATTACTTTAGTCTTGTAAAATCCTATTGGATAAACGCTGCTTCAAGACTATGGAAGGATAATGACTAAAATGAACAGAATTTGGAGACTCAAGATTTTAATTCATTTCACACACAAATATATCTTCAAGAACTGCAGCCATGGTATAACTGACTACTCAAAAGCCTGTTCTCACAGTATTCTAAAGGCCAACTGTAGGAACAGACTATGATCGTGTGATTTCCGGAGACACCCAGTTGCTGGATGTAAATTTTTTTATTGCACAGCAGTGACTAATTGTTCACAAATTTCGTTTTGACAGAGAAAATGCTGATTCCTGTTGGCTATTTTAAACATTATTTAGTAAACTGATAAATGGATTATGATCTTCAGAGTGCTACTAAGCAATACAAGACTTTTACAGGCCCCAAGCCAAAGTGAAGAGTTCCCATTTTAAATGTATATTGCTCTGCCACAGAAAATAAATCAGCTCTGTCAAATACAAACCACTCAGAGATGAGGTACAGGCAAAACCCAGGGTGACTTGTCACCAGCATTCTACAAATGAACAGTTGTACAAGCCACCAACAAGCATATTTCATGTTGTACTGAGCTATAATGGGACTAGCATATATTCCTGTACCTCAGATAGAAGCAATCTAATATAGTAATCTGAAGGTGAAAGTGGTGAAACCTTGTTGCTGGTTTAAGGGAGATTCACATGGTCATACCATTGGCAAATACAAATTAATTTAATAAAGCTATATAAAACTTTATGTAAATGACACTTTAGAGCATGAATCCCCAACGTGTTTCACGTATATTGTAGCTGTACACTTTGCACTGACAGACAACAGGAAGAAAGGTTGACACGTAACACACAGTGCTGCAGCAGTTGCCCCCAGCTGTACTTAATAAGCTTCAGAAAAACTACAGAATGCTGTGGAAAGCACATGATCATGTTCAACATCTTTATTAATGACAGATAGTGGGATCAAATGCACCCTCAGGAAGTTTACAGGTAATACCAAGCTGAGTGGTGTAGCTGATTAGTTAGAGGGAAGGGATGCCATCCAGAGGGACCCTGACATGTTTGAGGAGTAGGCCCATGTGAACGTCCTGAAGTTCAACAAGGCCAAGTCCTGCACCTGGGTTGGGGCAATCACCAGTATCAGTACAGACTGGGGGATGAATGGATTGAAAGCAGCCCTGCAGAGAAGGACTTGGGAGATACTGGTTGATGAAAAATTAGATAAGGGCTGTCAACATGCGCTTGCAGTCCAGAAAGCCAATCATATCCTGGGCTGCATAAAAAGAAGTGTGGCCAGCAGGTTGAGGGACCCCACCTGGAGCAATCCCATCCAGCTCTGGGGCCCCCAAGACAAGAAGGACACGGACCTGTTGGAGCGAGCCCAGAGGAGGGCTACAGTCAATGATCAGTGGGCTGGAGCACCTCTCCTATGAAGACAGGCTGAGAGAGCTGGGGTTGTTCAGCCTGGAGAAGAGAAGGCTCTGGAGAGCCTTGTGGCTTTGCAGTATATAGAGGGGACTTACAAGAAAAATGGAGAGAGACTTTTTACCAGGTCCTGTAGTGAGAAGACAAGGGGTAACAGTTTTAAACTGAAAGAGCACAGATTTAGATTAGGTATGACTAAGAAATTCTTTACTATGATGGTGGTGAG
>NW_009598579.1:21798-22019 GCF_000690535.1 Cariama cristata | reverse complement strand
CGCAGATGTGTGGCTGGTGGGTTCTGCCCCTCAGAAGGGTACAAGGAGGAAAAGACGGTATCTCCGCATCTACACCCACAAAGGAGGGGAGCGCCCACACGAAATTCAGTGTGGAAATATGAACGTTGTCTCTGAGGCAGTGGAAGTTTTTGGAGACTGTGATCCTTGCTGGTAGCATCTGAGCTGCTCGAAGAAAACCCAGGTCATAAACTAAACTGTTA
>NW_009598579.1:13005-21744 GCF_000690535.1 Cariama cristata | reverse complement strand
GGTTCTCCATCCTCCTAACGATAGGAAATCTGCCCCTTCGCTGCTTGCACAAAGAGCCTCTGCGGCTTCAAGAGAAACCAAGTATTTTGAGATGCGCTCGGGGCCAGGAAGAAAAAGAAATGAAGGGTGAGTGAAATAGTCCCACTTCTGTAACTTTTGGCAGGTATAGTTCAGTAAATAACCCCTAGCAAACCTTTGAAATGCAACTCTTTTATCTTCAAGGTAATTACTCTGTTCTAAAAATCTCCTGTTTCTGAGGATATGTCTGTTTAAAGTTATGCTGCCAAAAGAAAGTTAGTTCAAAACCTGATGTAACTCCAGTTAATAGGTGTGTGTGAAAACTATGTAGCCATAAATAGAGCAGTATAAAATATCTGCATGCAGCGTGGCTACTTTGGGTTGGTATTGTCCTGGGACTGGTATAAGATGGTGGCGAAGCCAAATTTCAGATCCAAGCAAAACTGAAAATTCAGAACTTCTGTCTGGCAACTGGGCAGTGCTGTGAAGTCCGTTATATTTAATTGCATGCTATAGTTATCTGTAACCAGGGCAACCTTCCACAACAATAATAAATGGTTCCATTTGGGACTTTTGGAGCCAACTAAGCCTTTATGTTAAAGTCATACTGTAAGAGCTTGGGGGTTTTAACATTAGACCTCAAAAGCTGTGGAGAAAGCAGCAACCTTCTGCCATCAGGGGAGAGCTGGTAAAAAGCTCACGTTTCTCATTTGAAGAGATTAGTTTGTTCTGCCACACACACTGGGCTCCCGAGGACTTCAGCTGGAGTTACCTGCACTTAAAAGAGTGACTAATGTGGTGAAGGATTTAAATATTTAAGTCTCTTTAACATAATCTCCATTAATTTTTATGGATTAAGGAATTCTCAGTGTTAATGCAGTTGCAGAGGCTTTTGAACTCCTGGTTTGCTAATTGGTAGATAGAAAATAATTCCTTTTGTATGTCCAGATAACTGTGGACTGTTAGCAAATTAAGGAATTACAGTAAAAACTCTGCCCGAGGTATTATTTACTGGCCTCCCTTGATAACTGTGTGGTAAGCATTGAAGAACTAAGGGTGAGGGGGAATGCCTGGAAATGGTTGACAGGTTGATAATTTGTACATTTAATGCCTATCTAAACCAATGAGGTGGGAAGGGATGTTGTCAGTGGTGAACCTGCACTCTGTCCTGAAAATAACAGTACTTTAGAGCAGTTGATCAAAAGGATGCAAAAAAAAAATGGAATTTCATTATGAGGTTTCCATCCTATGGCAACAGGAAAAAAAATCCTGAAGAGGAGAGTTGCAGGATGGCCTGACAAATATTTCAAGAAGCTATTTTAGGATTCACCTCATCTGCAGGGTTCTCCTGCTCAAAAACTGGGATGAAGGCACTTCTTGTTGATATTCTCACAAAACTCTGCATATGAGCAGAGTGTGGGGCAGCTGCGGTCCTGGGAGAAAACAGAAGACTGTACATATATATATATTTGCTTCTAGTAGCATGGTCGTGCTGATTTGGGGTCTCTCTTTGTTGAATATAGTGGTATTTTTTTGGAGGGGGAAAAAAGACTGGGCTTGGACAGCCCTACTGCACTGCTCATATCCTGACTGCAGTACACTTTTATCGAAAGATACTGGTTCACCTTATTTTAACTTAAGCCCAAACTGTTTGATGGCTTCAAATACTGTGCTCAGAGGGAAACAAGACGGTGCTCAGTAACATCTAGGGGGACTGCAAGTGGTGGAAATGTGCACAGACCCGTCTCCATCCTGTGTTATTCAATCAAGCTCTTAGACGGCACATAGGGAAATGGTGTCTGAATTTACTCTGCCTCATCATTGCTGTGTTACTTGCTGTTGCTGCTGCCAACAGCAGTATGAAACAAATGCTGAACTGGCAGCTGGCAATCTCTCAAATACATGTGTTTATCTGTTTAAATATAGTGACTCAGAATTAATGCTTTCCAGGATCAGAAAGGTCTTCTTTCTGGGTTTTGTTTAAGATAGTACATTTTTGTTGGAACCACACATTCTTTGTGCTTCTTTGCCTCTCCAGTTAAATCCTTCTGGCCCTTGCCTCTTGTTTACTGAAGCAAATTTCATAGACATCTTATGGAGACATTTGTATCCTACTTTAATGCGTTCACTTAGGATGAAATCCGTTCCTGCCCAGAAACTCTCTGGGCTAATTGATGCTTAAAGCTCTCATTAACAGAGAACCCAGCCATGCACTGGCATGGAGTAAACCCTCTTTCTTCTGGATAGTACTGACCATACTGTTCAGTCTAGGGATATGCCATATGGATTCTCCTGTCCCTTCCTTCTAAATAGTATATTTTAAATTGTGATATTTTTGCTTGCCTATACAGTTAGTGAAAATTGTGCTTTTGTGGATGTCAAAAGTCAAAATCTTCTCATGAATTTGTGCAATTGTTGTAAATAGGCCTAATAAATATTATTATTGCTTTTCCTTTGGTACCTAGGGAAGGTAAGGGTAGTCAAGCTCAGCACAATAAATGCAAACAAATTGGAGATGATCAGTCTGAAATTACTCACGGCAAACTGGACATTTGTTTTGCAGTTACATATAGATTATTAACACTATGATGAATTTAATCTAGCTGATTTTTCATCTGCCTGTTCTGCAATTAAGAACTGCAATTTCTGCTTGCTTGCAATTTTCTGGCACAGACTGTTGTGTGGAAATAAGTGAAATAACAATGTGGTGTGACTTAACCTAGTAAGAAATGGCACTATTTACTACCACAAATAAATATCTGTACCAAGGCTGTTTCCTCTATCTGCTCTCAGCACCTACACAGATACCAACAGGTTTTTTTGATGACAGGTATTCAACACTTAAGGAAAACAAACTTATAAATAAGAGCATGAGGTATCTTTAAAAAAAGCCACACCACCTTTGTTATTTCTTGACTAAATGACAATCATCAGTTAAGCAGAATATTTTAACAGGTATTTAGCTTTGGTTGCAGGTGTAGTTGCAGGCGCTAAGCTGCTGAATTCACAACGAAAGCAGTCAACAAATGTAGTCTCAGAGCAATTAATGCTTCTCGCTGTGACTGAAGCATCTCTGCAAGGTGCTGCTAGGCATACTGTGTGTGTGTGCAGAGCAGTCTTCCTTGGAACTCCAGCTGCAGCTGGGAACTTGTCCACAGAAGACACTGGCTGCATGTGTAGGTCCATTTTTCGGGTAGATATTTGAGCCCATCCAGACCATTCCTCTTCTATTTCTGACCTTGGAGTCTACTGAAAGGCTTTTTCTTTTAACCTTCGCAGGCCTAAGACCTCCAGCAAATGACCCTTGCTGGATTTAGCAGCTGGCAATCTGTGAGGGTGTTACCTCCAGCTGTCCAGGGACTGAGGTGCCCATGCCCTGTGGGCTGCATGGTGCAAGGGTGCTAAATCTACCCGACATCTGCAAGGGATTTGCAATAGACGTGCACAGCATTTCTGAATTTTTTGGGGTGGGGAAAGTTCTACTTAAAGGTTCCTCAATACCTTCCCTTTCCCGTGTCTAAAGATCTTTTTCTCTGTCTTTGTGAAATGGCTTTTCTCCATTGATTCTTAGAACCCATTTCAGAAATTCCCATACAGTCAAGTCAATACTTAAACACTAAACATTGCAATGACCAGGCATGTAACTTTATTAATAAATTAAAAAGGACCTTTAATTTTGCCATACCATTTTTCAAACACAACCGTAGTCTAGAGTTCAACTGAATGAAGTCAGCCAAAAACTTTTAAAAGGGTTAGCAAATTTGTTTCTGTTGTCTTTAGCTGGCTTTGGACTAGTCTCAAAGTGGACAAGAGGCTAATACTGCATTAACAGCCGACCGGTACAACCTCCTCCTAATGCAGTGCTCTTTCAGTATGTCTCACCAATGTTCAGTCTAAAATATTTTAAGGTGAATATTTTTGATAGACTTTTTCCCCAAAATGTGGAATGTGAAAGACTCTTATTGTTTATCCAAGAAACAATTGAGAACTTTCCTTAAACTACTTTAAATAACATTGCAAACGAACCTCAAAGAAAACAAATTTTACACTGAAAACTGAATAACCTGAATGGAATTTGGAGAAAAGCCATGAGACTCATCAGGAAGGCTGGAAAGACTTATCGCGGCAGATTATTATGGTTTAGCAGAGCGATAACTAAGGAAAGACATGACTTAGACAAACAGTGGAAGGAGATAAAGGCTAAGGAAGTGGGCTGCTTATTGTAGGAGGGCCAAGTCAAGGAAACAACGATCTTGAGTTATACTGGTAGTTTTTTCAACTAACTTAAAGGTGAGGTAGAAGTATTTATATGGAAGTTGCACAATTTACAGGGATCAATTACCTTAGGACTACTGCAGATGGTGTAAAGCTAGGTCATAACTATGCAAGATACTGTAATGTCTGTCATTCTCAAACAAATGCATTGTATAGAAAGATCTTATTCAAAAGGTGTTGGCTTAGTCTACAGAAAGTATAATTTTTCATCTCTCTGCATTAATACCTTGTGAATTCATTACTTCCTTTGAGCTGTTCTCTGAACTCTGCCATTGTCATGGGGAGAAAATTGCTAAGACTTTGATCTCATCTGACAACTTCATGATTAGTCACAAGAGAGGGTCTGGAGTGAAGACAATGGGTCTACATATGCTTAGGCTGTTGGAAATGCAGGGCTGTCCTTGGAAGCACTGAGCAATCAGTAGATCCCACTAAATTGGAAGGAAGAAATTCTGTGGTAAATAGCTTTTTAAACTGAACATTTCAGGGCTTTAAGTTTGAACAGTTTTAGACTTCTTAACCTGTCCTAACTTTTGGGGGGTGTTTACTGATCCACTGTTTTTAAAAATGCTGTCTCCTGTGCATTCTCATCTCTCCTGCTCATGAATAGCATTGCAATTCTACCTTCAGTGAAAACAGGGATTTTTATTACCATGATCAGCTCACCAGTGTAAGATCAAGTAACAAAAGACTAAATAAAATAAAGGGGGGTGGAGGAGTGGGTTTAAAAAACAGCAACCATATTATTCTGATTTTTTTTTCTGAAACTTTAGGTTCTGAAATCTTGGAATAAGAAATCAGGTTTTGATTTATGTATTTATACCAAACCTACACTTTCTTTTCAATGGTGTTGAACTGTTGTGAGATGCAAAATCCTCCAGTAATTTTAAGAAAAATGCTGCAAGTCTGCTTTCTTTAAAAGCTATTTTTCTTCAGATTAGAACTTTCTGCTTGACTGGCTTGAGGATCTGTAGTGAACAAGCTTTTTCCCCTACCACCTTTAAAGGCTTAACTTTCAAAAATGCACTAAATCAGCCAGTGCCTCAGTTTCAATTTTCTTTTACCTTGAAAACTACTGCAAATCTTTTCTAGTATTCTTATGCATAAAAGATAAAGGCACATTAATAATGCAAGCTTAGAAACTTCCTGTATGTTGTAAAGAATAGGGATCTATTAAAGAAACAATGGTATTGTTTTCTTTTCATACTTCTTTCCCTTCTAATACCATCTACCATACCCCATATGAGACTCAAATAACAATTTTCATTCTTTTCGGTATACTTAGAGCAGCCAGGTTGAAGACTAATAAGCATAACATTAAGGCTATCTTCTAACAACTCTTCAGAAATGAGTCAGTTTGCAAACTGTGGTTGAAAATGCAGGTAGGAGTCTATATGTGATGCTTAACCAGGAAGGATTACACACAGAATTAATGCTTTTCAGGTACAAGCTCAGCAAATTGTCAACCCATGACAATATGTTATTGGGTAGTTATATCACAGATTGGTTACTTTCATAACTGTTGTATTTATTTAAAAGGAGGTAACTCATGCTCATCACTGGTCTGAGAAGCTTATCTGTTCCTGAATATTCTGATAATAACATGGGGCAACTGAAAAGAAAGTAGACTGCTCTTTTCCTCATGGTTCAGTACATCAGCTTGGGATATGGGGAGGAATTCTTGGTTTATGTCAAATTTGGAAAATGAAATCAACCAAGAACCCAAAATCAACCATCTAAATATACACAGGAAACTTTAAATGCTGTTGTTTCCCTTGGAACTCTTTCTATACCTCTATCACAATTTTACACAATTTGTATACATCAAAGCTAACTTTGAATAAAAAAAGTTGCAACGCTTAATGCCATTTTGTGATGCGTAGTGCACTTCAGATATAAAGATTAATGGGTACCTAGGAAAGGAAAAATCAGCACTATAATAGTAGGGAGTGAGAAAACACAGACATGTTGATCTTCAGAAGCTTTTCTACATAGAGGCGAGATGCATTTTTTCCTTGAGGATTAAAATACGAGATATTCAAGAGCAGAAGCAAAATGTATATCAAACAAAATCTGCCCACATGAATGGATTCTGTAGGAAGGAATTAAATTCTCAGCAAGGCTCAAACGTCTGTGCTTGTGTGGGTTTGCCACAGTGGGAAGTCTGGTAGTCAGATGAAAATTCTTGAAGCTGTGCAAACATACAGCAAAAACTAAAAGCATAGATCTAGTAACTTAGATTCTCTGAGGTTTTAGAACAGCTCCAAAATGGAAGAAAAACACATGAGTAACTGAACTGCATTGACCACGGGGAGTTTGCTGTTCATATCCCTCCTCCTCCTGGTCCTGGAGAAGGAGGGCTCAGGAAAGGAAGGAATGGAAAGCAGTGGCTGCTATTGTAAAGGGGCAATTTAAAACAACGATGTGTAATTTCAAGGTTTACAGGATAGACACAATCAACCTGGGAAGCCATGGTTAAATCCCATGCCTTAAAAATCCCAGTTATAGACAGCAGTAAGGAGGTGAGAACTGAGATATCATCAGGGCCAGTAATATCTGAATATTTTTTTGTTACTATGGAAAGATAATTCACATGTGTACTAATTATTTTTCTTTTAAACACAACACTGATTCTTCTCTCTGCAGAATTATAATTGTTTAGGTGACAGTTGTATGTTTGTGGTCCATACATCTGTATGCATACACAGATGCGTTAGTAGGCACACAAACACAGCTAACTGATCTACATTAAATAACTTATTTTCTGTGATCTCTCTCTGCAACAAATAACTTACGTAGATATGCTTTTCCCTTCAGAAGTCAGGTCTGCCTGACATCTCTTTAGAGTTTTTCCTAATACTGACTTATTTTTTTCCCCCAAGATGAAGATCCTGTGGTCTCTAGACCAAGAGGTTGTTACCACCTCTATTCCAAAAAGCACTTCTGTTCCCGACACATGGGCAGCATTGCAGCCAAATGTTTTTTACATCCGTAAGTTTAACTCCACAAGCAGTTGTAGACTTGAAGTATTGCTAGAATCTTGCCTGCTTTGTTGCTCAAATACGGGTTTGGAAGTCCATCTTTTTAGAGATTCAGAGTTTTAAAGAGCTGACTGAGTAAATTGATTTTTGGCAGAAATAGTGTGATAGGAGTTGTCTCTCTAAAAACTCGGATGGAAGTTTAGTTATCTGTAAAATTAGTCACCAAAGAGAAAACCACGTCGAGGTCATTTCCACATCTTCCCCTCAAAGATGACTCTGGGACCAACAGAGTGGCTTAAGCTGTTTGCCAGTTCTTATTCAGTATAATTCACACAGGGTTAAATATTACAGATTCACCTAGTACAATAACACTTGGGGATGAAGATGAATTAGGGATGTGTGTCTGGCACTTCTATTTATTGACTCTTCTTTCCAGGAGTTGCAACTCAACCACAAAACCCTTCTTGTATCTGAAACTTGGCAAATGAATCGTGAATCCTGCAGACATTAGTTAATGTAAACTCCTAAGACTAGAATTATTTGGCAGTTTCTAACCCTCTGGCCATCCACTAAATAATTACATAAAGCCTTAAACACAGCAGTTCCAGATGTTTGTTTGTACTCAGCTGAGGGGGAAAAGGATTTGCTCTCTTAAATGAAATCAGAGGAAACTTTTTTTTTGGAAGTAGGAAGTGAGTTTACTGTAACTGCTCATTTTCATTCAAACGGAGCTTATTAGTGTTGGAACATTTGTTCCAGCAGGCCAGAGCTGCAGCAACATTGGTTTAAATACAGTTTAGCTTGTAGTGCTGGATTTGGGCTGTGCCAGGAGCTGCACAAAGCTGTTCCTGAAGCAGGGCCGAGCTTGCTTGGCTCTGTGTGTCCTTGCAGCCTTGACATGCACCCAGGTACATGAACCTGGCTCACCACCGCACCATCACGTTAGAATTTGCGGTGAAGACAGGCATGCAAATGTGATTTTTTCAGTGCAATGGAAGGGAGTGAGGGTATAACCTACAATTGTCCGAGATTTTTGTTGCCAGCATGAATTGGAATATGGTCTTGTTGCTGCAGGCGGTCCTCATTTGTGTTCCAGCTATGTCAGCAAAACACTAAATCTAAACATGTAAACAAGCAACACTAAATTTCTACCTCTAAAGTGGTTTTGCTCGTTCTTGTCACTTTTGTTCACACCTTTTCTCCCATTCACTACTTTACTATCTTCACTTTCTCCTGTCTATTCTTTGCTTCAGTGGAAGTTCTTTACTTTCCCATGCTGTTCTCTTGACTCAACCTTAGCCTTCCTGTTATGTTTTTGTCAAAACTGAAACTGCCAAAAAGTAGCTTGGGCCTCTGTTCCTGCTTGGAAATGGAGCAGGCAGATGATCTGAAGGGGGTTTGGAATTAGAGTTTGGGTCAATATTACTGATCCTCACTGCTCCTGGGATAAGGCAGTAAGGCAGTG
>NW_009598579.1:0-12974 GCF_000690535.1 Cariama cristata | reverse complement strand
CCACAGACGTCCCCCCCCCCCCCCTTCACACACACACACCCAGAGAGCAGCACTGGCTCAAACCACCTGCCTTGGGGTCGCTGATGTCTGCTGTGGCCCTGGCTCTTCTCTGCTGTTTTTAGGCTACAATAACATTAGCCAGCAGCCTGGACCCTGAGGAGCAGAGCTATGGAGTGAGAGGATGATGCTAAAGACCTAATGTGCACACTGTAGCCTTCCTGGGGCTTTATCAGGCTGATATCCCATGAGCTGAAGGCCTGTTTGCAGCTGGTGTGATCCTGAAACCCACCTTTGTTTTTGTCATTGGCTTGTGAGACCATCCTGAAGGGATGGGACCCCCCTACTCCCCCACCCCTGCCGCTTCCAACATCTGCTTGCTCTGTAGATTGGTTCTGCTCTGGGAAAAAAGGAATGAGGTTTCCCATCTCTTCTTCCTAAATCTCGTTTCCCTCTGACATTGGGCATATAATGGACGCTTTAATCCAACCCACCGTTTAACTTTTTACATATTTTTTTAAGATACAACTTATTCCTGAAGGATAGTTCAGTAGGAAAACAGATCTTTGAGCAGTCTGAACATCTTTCCCACTGCTGTGCTAATACTGATCTAGAACTGCAACTAAATGATGAAAGTTGCAGAGCATCAGGTGCTTTTCCTGTCACCAGGTATAGACTTGGCCTGTCATATTATGTCTTTGTTAGCCTTGGTTTTGACCTTAACAGAATTGGCAGTCCCTGGAACGTTTTTGCTTTCACTTTCAGCCCTAAAGCTCTAGGGTTGTGAACGCAGAGACAGCTTTGAACAAATGTCAGTGAACTGACCCTGACAAACATGTTGTCTTTTTGATTTGTTCCTTGGTTATAAGTTGCTTCTTGTTCATTGTGTTTAGCATCTCCAAAATAAATGTGGGATGGTTATTGAGTCTGTCTTAGTTTTCCCCTTCTAGCTAATCAGGCTGTTCTCAGTTCAGGGCAGGGATGAAAGGACGTGGGTTTGTGTGGCTGACTTTAGGAGGGGTGCCCTGGGCAGGGGCATGCTGGGGAGAAGATGACAGAACAAAAGAGTCTGAAGGGGAACTTGTAAGGGATTAAAATACTAGGCCGTGCAGTGGGATGTATTTGTGTCCAGGGAGCTGGTGGATATGAGGCGTTATATAAAATAAGTGCCCAGCCTGCAGTTTAAAGACTTACATGATATTGGAATACCAAAATACCTAATTTCTCTTTCTGATTATGTAAACAGCTTGTTGCAATACAGCTTTTTAAATCTGCTTTTCTGTGAACAAACAGCTAGACAAGAATGGTCTTCATTAATTTGCAGGAACTCCTGCTTAATGATGTCTGTATTGGAGTCAAAACCAACTGCTTTACAATCAAATTCTTGTAAAGTAAAAGTTATTACTAAGCTATACCTTGAGAACCAGAGGACAGACTAAAAGCAATTCTTTTATAGCTTTAATACAGAATGATAGCATTTTGTATGAAACTTTGTAAATACAAATGACTTCTCTGTTGCTGCAAAATTAAAGTTTAGGACTTTTTCAGAAAAAAGAATAGCCTTTTGTTTCAGGTGTTTGTTTAACATCCCATGAAACAACTTCTTGGAATGATGGCAGAAGAAGATGAGTAAAGTTTTTTTTTAGCAGGCAGTGACCAAGGGTTTGACTAGTGATGAAATAGTTGAAATTATCTTTCTATAATGTAATTGCTGATGTTTGACTGAATCAGTCGTCTTTAAGTCTGAAACCAACTCTTGGTGTTATTAAAGACCATAAGTTACAAAATGCATGCACTACTAATGCTGTCTGGATTCAAAATACCCAGTTTTTTATTCAGTTTGTAAAGCAGTGTGTATTGTACTAGAAAACTTTTAAGTTCCGCTTAAGCATTAAACTACAAAAAGAACTGCTCATTTAGAAAAAAATAATCTGTTACTACATATTTAAAAAGCTAAACCATCGGGGGAGAAGAGATTGAATAAAGAGGGAAGATACTTAGACCCTGAAATGCTTCCTGAGCCTCTTAATTTTAAACCCACCAAGGGACACAGCTCCCAGGGCAGCAGAGGAGCCTGCAGGGACAGAGCCAAGGCGTGGATGCCATCTAGTGGGGTCTGGTCACTGGGGACAGGGACGGGAGTTGCACGTTTTGAGGTGATGCCTTGATTCTTTCTACATCGCGCAGCCCCCAATTAGCTTATTTTCACTTCGACTCTCTCAGCTGCCATCTGACTTAAAGGCACTGGGTTTCCTTGCGCACACTGTTACAACTACGTATTTTGGATCGCTGTTGTAGGCTGCTGTAGAACTTGAGAAGGCAATGTTAAGTCATTATGAAGTCTGGCAGGCATTTCACAGGAATCAGTAGATCCTGCTTGTAAGGGAGTTCGTTGTTCTCATTAAAAGAATATGATCACAGGTTTCAAATGAAATATGGCATTTACTCATTTGGGGTTGTTTTTCACACTGATGTACCTTTAAAAAAGACCCAACAGTACATTCTTGAGAGGGTTTTTGCTAGAACTTAGTGGTATTTGAATTGATCTATTTACCCTTCTCTTGGGAAGGCTCTCATAAGAGTGGGACAGTGTCTTCTGGTTGCATAGAGTATTCCAGAACAATTGAGACATTCACCTTTGGGGCCGTATGGAAAAGCTGCAGATTCCACTGCAGAGGAGGAAGCATTCGCCAAAGTACGTGGAGAAGTCTCTGCCTGAGGCACTGCAACCCATCTGAGCAGTGTGTGTGCAGGCAGGGAGGAAAGGAGTAGAGAGGTTTTTCTCACCAGCAAAAGATAAGTAAGTAATACTTGCAGCAGTTTTGGTGGTGTTTTTTTTTCTTCTGCTCCACGCACCTTACAACAGCCTGTGCCTAGTAGACTAAAGATCAGATCCTGATTCTTCTCTTCTGTGCAGAATCAAGTGCAGCTGCTGGTAGTATTCCTAGGGATGGCTCTTACATGTCCCTACAGTCCCTAGTAGGATCAGGGTCCTGCTTCCTAATCGAGGGGCTCTTCAGCCACAGTTACTGCTTTAATACAAAGAACTCGCGTTAATTGCTTAAGTAAGTACTGTTGATTTCAGAAGTCGTACCGTTCCTCCAAACGCCTTTGGAGCTGTGTACTTCTGGTCAGGCCAGAGGCAAAATATCAAATTTGGCTGTGACTGAATTGGTTTGGAAGCCAGTCCCATACCCCAACCTTCTCCTCCACATAACCCAGAAAGGTGGATCACCAAGAGGTTAATTCAGAGGGTATGAAGACATGTCATCCCTTTTCCAGAAAACATTTACCACCCTCTGCTAAAGAGGAGATGCTTGAGAGGATACATGTTGGCACTTCTAGTTCGTTACGTTATGATCTGAGAAGATGGGGCTGAGGCATGTGCATGTCAAAAACCCTCCTTGCTAATGATGTGCCCATCGCTCCCAGCTCAAAGATGGAAGTGTGGCATTCTCCTACTGAGAGCAAGAAACAAAATAACAGAAGGAAGCTGTCTGATTTGCAAAGGATGCTGGGATCTGCTAGCATTTTGCTCAGAAATGTTGTCCAATGTGGCTTCTGGCTGAGCCACTACTGCTCCTGCGGTTTTTTGCGGAGGCTGGGGCCGTGTGCGGAGCGTTGCAGCCTGAGGTCCTACTTGGCTGATGTTCTTGTCCCGACTTCGACGTACGGAAAGAAAAACGTGTGAGCAGTAATAAGAAAACATTCGGTAACACCTTGGACTGCATTTGAACTTGCTGGTTTGGTAATGAAGTGCTAAATAATTATGTCACTAAACGATAAGGCCACTAGAGGGCACAGAAGTACTGTTTTGGGTAATTTTAAGCATTGCCACCGCAGCGAAAGGAAGGAACGGTATGTCATTGAGCAAATCCAGCACCATCTGCCTTTTCAATTCCTTTGACACAGCAGCCATCTCCAAGCATAAATATTGGGGTTTTTTATATCGGACATGAATGAAAAGCCGTCAAAGTGAGTTTCACCGGGTGAAAACACTAGGTCAAACACTAGATTTGTGATCCTTAAACAAGAGGAATCTAAAAACTACTGTGATGTCCCTAGGTTGAAATTTGAGGAGTTCAGCAGAAAAACAGCCTGGCAAAAATTTAGGGTTTTTTGAGTTTTCTGGTTTTGGGGGAGTTTGGTTTTTTTCCCTCAAATGACATGGGAGCAGTAACTTCATCAGGAGGTGGTTGAATAAAAGATACATGTTGTAAGCACCTTCTGACAACAACTGAGCCTAGAGAATGGCCCTGCCCAAAGAACAAAGAGCAGAAGATAACCTCCCAGCATGAAGTACGGGACAAAGATGAGGGAGCAGAATGTGAAGCCCCCTCCCTTGTTAGGGGAGGACTGCATGAATTTTTGTGGATGACCTACATCAATACCTCATCACAACAGTGCGACCTTCCCCTCAGTTATCTGTAGATTAGCTTTGGTGTGCTCCTGTGTGTTTTACTCCAGTTTATGCTGCAGCGAAATGCATCAGTGGTGCTTAAGCCAAAGAATAGAAATGCTTTTATGGAGATGTATGGGCACACTGCTAGGGTGGTTCTTTTTCCTACACAGCTGGACAAAAAATTTCATCAAGTCCGTTTGTACTGAGACACTTGTTTTTCACATTTTTTGAAAGTCTGTTTTTTTCAAACTGTTCATTGAAAATCACTAACCTCAAAAATCCAAGTTGTGTGGGTGTTTGGTTTAAAATGGAAAAGGTTTCAGATTCTGTACTCAATTCAGACCAGGAATTTTGTGTTGGATGACAATAAACTTCAGGCAGCTCTGTCTAGTTCCATAAGCTCTTAATCAAGAGACGGGCCATTCTAGACATTGGGTTAGAGTTTCCTATGACAGACAAAGCATACAATTATTTTTGTCATTTCCCTCTGCTCTTGAATTTCCTTGTCTCAGACTTGCCCATACCTAAATTTTCATGGTCTCTGAATTTACTTTCCTATGGCTTGAGCTTTTGTTAAACAGAGGTCATGGGCTCTAACTGCCAAATGCCACACAAGGTTGCTAATTAACAATCATTTGTGTTGGTTCTCACACTTTGGCAAAACTACTTGGCTGGCCTTGGTAATCCAATCCTCCACTCGGTTTATTGCTGGGAGAGGATGGAAGTTGTCCAAATTGACCCTTGTTGTAAATATGACAAAGAAGGTTTCACAGATCAAGTTCTAATGAAAGATTAGACTGAAACAAGTGACTTTTTCTTCACTTACACTTTTTTTGGTCAAAAGGTATTTGAGCAAAGAAGTGAAAGTTATGAACTTAAACATGGATGCCTACCAGTCTCGATGGCTGCCTATGGTCATCTTCAAATTATGGCACTATATTAATTCCTCTGTTTATGTACTGGATAGCGATATAGGCCTGGTCAGTTTTTCTCCAAAGAGTTAGGGTGCTTGTTTCTGAAAATGCTGCCTTTATTAAAAAGATATATATTTTTATAAAGTATTTTATGGTTAATCTGCATCTCCAAGGATTTTAGTGTTCTGTAAAGCAGATTCTGTACTGATGCAAGGTAATACTGCATGAGTTACTGCAGTTAAAGAAACTGAGCTGTGTTGTCTGAAGAGCTGAATACCATAAAATTAAGTGTAGTTACATGTTCAAACCCAAGCCATAGCTGCAAAGCAGTACCAACTGGTTGGCATCTGTTATGATTAAGGCATCTATTATGATTAAGAAAGCTTCTTCTAGCTACCTAAGAAATGCTTCCTCTAAAGATGCAGAGAAATTCTTAATTTCTGGAGGTTTCAATCGCTCTGCTGGTACGCTGCTTTCTTCTTAAGTTGCTCTATTAAGCAGTGAAAACAAAATAACACTTGCCTCCATTCGACCTCTATGCTGTGTCAGGCTCCCTGTGGGGACTCGTTAATGCCTCTTCTGTGTCGCGGTGTCATGCAAAGGGAACAGTCATCAGTCCCTGTGGTGGGGACCCAATCTTACATGCCACGTGTGTGTGGTGGAGGATGCATACCAGCATTGGCCTCTGCAGGCCATGAACATGAACAAGTAGATCCAAATTTCAGTTTTGACTGTAACTAGGGAGGTTTGGCTCTAGGCTCTCTTCCTCCTTCCCAAAAGTATTGATACTCATCCAAGGAACTGAGGACAGCTATGGTGCCCCACCTTTAATTGGGATCTACAACTGCAGTTCTTCCTGTCTCTCTGAATGTTTGTTCTCCTTGCTGGCTATGATCTGTGATGTGCACACTACACTCATGGAGCAGACTTGTTTTCTCTTTTTGCACATTGTTATCTAAGAAGTAAGCATCTATGTATATCTGAGCGCATTAAAACCGGTTCCAAGAAATACATTATTAAAAACATTACAGTGTTCTAATTAGGCAGCCACCTTTGAAGTTTTATGGCACTCGTGGCTTGTGCATGTGTTTGGGTATTTAGCAATACCTCTCCATTATGTAATGCATCTTTTTTTGTAGGTGACATTTAAGAACTAACAAAATCATAAATATTGTAAAGGCTTTATATGGAAAAATCTTTCAACTTATTTCTTCAATGCAGTCTGTCCTGTCACATATTCCTTAAGCTTTATTGTATTTTATTGTTATGCCTGTCTTTCACATTGTATAGTTTCAGCTGTTTCTTCAAATGAAAACTATCAGCTGTCTGATGGTAGGCACAGTAGCATATACAGGTTAAGAATTTAATTCAAATAATAACACAGTTTTAGACTGAACTCTTTTTGAGGCCATCAAAAACATCATGTAACACATTTACATACAGGATATGTAGCTGTATCCCCGTGCAGCGCAGGAGGGGTCCTGCTGATGGCTTTAGCAGTAGCAGGTTGGGGCCCTGCTCACTCTTTGCTGAAGAAAAAACTTTTCCTGAGTCTTGTGGTAGTGCTACAGGACACATGCTTAGCCCCATCTATGGCCATCCTGTGAATTTTGGGGTGGGTCCCTTAAAGAGGTGGCAGTACATGTTAAGGGAAGTCCCATGGATAACAGGTTAGCGGCTTGTGGAGGCACTGGCCTCCCTGGAGGCATTTTCTTCATTAAGCGTGACGGCAGATTTAAGGCAGCCTGGTTGCCAGTGGGAGGTAGCTGACTGTGCAGCATCTAATTACAGGCTTTCCACTTTACGGGGTAACCTAGTGTCACACTTAAACCTGTCAAAATTCTTCCAAGATAAAAAATATGATGGAAAGTCAAGCTGACCAGCAGCCGAGGAGGCAGAATGCTTACGACCGTTTAGGCGAAGGGATGTCTTCTGCAACTCATTCGTGTCACGTTCTTTCCTTCTTCTCCTCTTGCTTGGCTTTAACCACCTTGAAATAAATGTTTAGCAGGAAATTGTGCAGTACTGTAGATATCAACAAATAAAATGACATATCTAACCGGTTTCCCAACTTAAGGGAAATACTTTGTATTGTTCTGTTGGTGCCAATAGCTCCCTGTACAGAATAAAGCTAGAAAGATGTTTTCAGGTAATGTTACCCTCTGATTTGAAATTGAGTTTCTCTTAACTCTAACTTTAAAAGACTGAAGGCTCCCTAGATTTAACTTCTTTGAGACAACTTCATTTCTCCCTGAAGTCAGATTTAGAGACTAATGCAATCAACACCTATTTAAGGAGGTAGGAGCAGGTAAGATCTCTCAAGTTTGTCTGAGAGCTGCAATGCAGTGTTTAGTCAGTGAGATGTCTGACCAAGGAAAAGAAGCCATAAAAAGGCACGTTGGGGAAATGAATCTTAGGAATTAGGCTTACAGCAACTGCAATTAGAGATAGAAACCTGAGAAAATACTGCAGTACAACAGTACTGCGTAAGAGTTTCAACAGTGTAACTGTCGTTCTAAAGATTTAATAGATTGGGGGAGGGTGGATTTTTACCCTCTATCTATAAAAAAACAGTCCAAATGGGTGGGTACCAGACTCACCAAGATTATGCTAATCAATTGTAGGTAACGAAGAATACTAGTCCTTTTGCCTAGTGGCCATGCTTCATGTGAATACATCCCAAAAAGGCAACTCATGTTCCTCAAATCTAGCTATGGGATTGCTAAACTGGAAATGCAGAGGGGGATGATATTTTTAATGGAAATGCTGTCATAGGTGTATCTCACTATTGACACTAGGATTTTTCTGTTGGTTTCATGAGGGCAGCATAGAACTGATTGACATTTTCTTGCATGAGAGCATAGTTTTAAGTGTAAACTAGTAATTCCTTATTCGTTACAAAAGTTGCTTCAGGACATAGGATACCGTCTCTTCTGCGTAGGTGTGAGAATAGAAAGGGATCAGGAAGGAACTAATGAAATGCAGAGACTAAAAATAACTATATGGTCTCTGCTGAGCTTCCTAGAGCTTTTCTTTCACCAGACTCTAAAACTCTGATCTCTTTTTTGCCTTTGCTTCAGCAGAACAGACCCTTCTATCATAGCTTCTGGTATTTAGCTATAGACCTTATACAACTCTTTCTAAATTTGTATGTATTAGCAACAGATAAAAAGAATGAAAATCACAGTATCTTATTGCTAGTGTGGTTTCTCCTATGATTTTTAATAGGGCAAATATTCCTTGTTCTGGGAAATGCAGTAAGAGATTTCAAACACTCCCTTGTTTTAGCTACTCTGTAATGCAAGAGCTTCTTAGTATTGTAGTATTTCAACATCTGATCTTGACCTAAGCCTGAAATAGAAATAATGAAGTAGAAAATATTCACTTGGCCACAGCATTAGAAACAAAGTTAACCTCACTGTGGATTAATTCCTCATTTTGAGGGGGCACTGTGCTTGAACATTCACCCTGTAAATTTAGGATGAAATCATTCTGATACCATCAAAAGAAAAATGGTCTGTATCTAGTGTCTCTGCAGTTTTGTTTAATCCCCAGGAAGTTATTTAAAGTCTTTACACCCAAGTTACTAGTGATTAATTGTGCTGCATTCATGAATGACATGAATTTTTGGTGTAGGATTTTGTGAATTATCTTTAGGTGAAATAATAGTGTATGGTTTATCATGCAAATTAATATATTGTGTTTGTAAAGCAAAGCTTATAACACTAGCTGTTTTCATCGTGTTGTGTGACTTATTTGACAGTGTGGAGTCTACCAGGATAGTTTTCAGAGAGCCAGTGGTTAAGTAGCATTTGGAAATGGTATATGGCCCCCTAAAACAAAGTTGCAGAGGTTAGAATAAGAAATAATACAAAAATTAATTTAAGCTTCTTATATTTTAAGAGCACACAAGGAGTTCTTGGTTTTGTCTTAGTTTCTTGGTTTTTTTAATTCTTCTTTATTTTCCTGGTCCTAGGGCTAATAGGATCAGCACTGTACTAGCATTCAGGAGGATTTTGTGTTACTTTCAACTGGCAAAAGAATTTCAAGTGCCGAAACCCTAACAAACGGAAGGTTTGATTTTTCCAGGGTGGTTTTTCTTTTCTTCCCTCAAAACTTTCAACACAACTTGAAGAGATGAGCATCTTGGAGAAATTTCACAGCCATATTTATACTTCAGCACCTCTACCCATATACCTTTAGGTATATCCTGAGCAGAAGCTATCCTTTATTAAAGTAAAGGACCTAGGTAGATATATAGGATGGAGAAAGCAATTTCTCCAACAAAAATTGGTCAGTCAAGTTTTGTTAAGGTATAAACAGCTAAAACTCTGTTAATGACAGTGTAGTGGCAACTCCTTATTTTGATGTCAGTCTGCAGACGCTGGGGGTTCTTTCTGACAAAATGAAAACTCTTTGTTAAAAACAGTGTTAAGATATTCAACTTTAACCCTGCCCCTGCCACATTTTTAGTAATTTAGTGATCCATTGAAGCAGATCATTTTACTGATGAGCTTCAGCCAGTAAACAGCCAGTCATTAATTTTGAGGTTCCTCTTGCTTATTACTTTGTTCTAACTTATTGGTTCAGCACAGTGGTTTTCATGTCTCTGTGGTCTTATGCTCATAGTTTTCATTAATGTCAGCATGGCAATATTATTAAAGCTACCTATGTGCTCTATTTTAGCCACTCTGTAACAAAACTGCCATGGTGATGAGGAATGGTGCAGTTTCCTCCCTAACTTGGTGTTATAAACAAACATATGCAGATTTCAGTGTCAATCTGTTCTGAAGCACACTAAGTGGTCTTATTTTGAGAAGATGAGCATCAGAGAGGATCAAGTCAAGATTTAATTCTTAAAGGTGATAATATTAAGCCCCTAACTTTGACTGTTTAGCTGTAATTCTGAAATCAGATTCCCCTCGTGGCCAGGGTGGAAGTCTCGGATGTGGTCCCATGCACAAGCGAGGGAACCGGGGGCCACCTGTGCCACCGGGGTGCACAGGCGAGTGGTGAGGAGCGTCTTGGTGACCTGCAGCTCACACAGCAGCAGGGTACCCTCGCCTTCCCTGCTGCAGCACTTTGCCTGCTAGCGAGTGATTTATGTGATCTGATTTGCTGCTGTCAGTTACCTCTGATTTGTGAACAAGCTGGAATGAGCCTCAGGGAGAGGGTGGGAAGGTGACAGAGAGATGCTTGAAAGAAAGGTTACATACCTCCCCACTCTGAAAGGCTAAATGTATAATCTTCCATAGGAGCTCTATAATTTCTACCTTGCCTGGTCATCTGGTAGGAAGAAAAACTGCTAACTGATGACAGCCTTGAAACAAGCAATTGAAGATGTTTCTTTTTTATTCCTACCTGCAGGTAGAAATCATAAGAAAGAGGAGGATATGAGGAAGGAGCAGTTTGTGTTTCTGGCATGTGGAATTAGTCACTGCTGGCAAAGCATTGATTGAAACGTTATGGGAGGAGAACTCTTCGTAATAGAAACAATACAGGAGCTTTTATTTTTATACAAACTTGAAAATAAATGGGTAGTTTATTTTCCTCTTCCTGATGAGTCATTTGAAAATTATGGGCTTTGCAAAGGCACCATGACTCTTTGCTCACATCTGAAGCCCAACAGGGCATTTCCACCCAGCAGTAGCCCTGGTCGTAGCCCATGACCACCCAGACCCACGGTAGTACCCAGGCACCCACTGCTGCACGGCCAGCCCGCTGCTACCATCCTCGCCATGGCTGGGAGATGCCAGAAGAAAAGCCCGGGTACAGGCAGCACAAATGTCACGGGTTTGTCCCTGACTGGTGATCCTGTGTAAACAAAGGTGTTTGCATGAGTCCCTTTCACTTTCAACTGCTTGAAAAGAATAGGGGTTAATGCAGAAATAGCATTGTGGGGTTTTTGTGCAAGGTGTTTGTTATGTATGTTTGGTATAGGTAGGTTTAATATTGTCCAATATGAGCTTTTTCAGAAGAGGTGTGTGTTAGAAAAAAATCCATATCTGGATGACTCACTTGTTTTCAACTTTGTCTTTAATTCAGCATAAGTCAGCAAAGATCTAGCTAAATTGGTTTAGCTGTTCTCATAAAATTTATTTTCTAATGTTTCCTTGTAATGTGAAGATAAGATTTTTTTTTGGCCTACAAAAAATTTGGGCAGTATGTAGAGAGTTTTTTGATACTTGCTTTACAGTACCATTTCTGAGCTGAAACTCTGAGGAAACTGACCATGAACCTCTGAAGAAATTTAGAAAGTAAACTATAATGGTAAACATCAGTGCTACTGCTGCCCCTAGGAGATATATAGCACATGTATACCCAAGTAATATAAATATTGAAATATATTTTTATGATTATTTGACTCGAGAAAACCATGGCAATTTTGTGTGTGGAAGATTTGAATGGAAAAGCTTGCACAGCTGTGGCTACAGCAAACGTGCTGCCATGCATAGGTGAACAAAAACTCACCATACTCTAAAACATTATCAAAGATACAGTATAAAAACAATGGATCAAAGTCCACCAAGCATTCCCAGGCTTTGGAGTAGGAAATCCCTGTTTTCTTCCATTTCAAATGAACTCTAGACAAAAAAGTTGCAATTATCTAGGCAGCTTCAAGGAGATGAGTGAGCAGTTACTTTAGAAACAGCAGGGGTGTTAAACATACACAGTTCAGGTGTTGCCTTCTGGCAGTTTTTGTGTGTTCTTTAATATTAAATCTTTGTAATTTAATAGGCATAAATAGAGATCATAATTACCTTAAACAAAAATGCTTTTAAAGTTTTGTCTGGCACAGTATTTTGCACTTTTCCTTTAGACTTTAAAACCATACAGAGAATTGTAACCTCAGTGGGAAATACAACACTTGGTATCTTTTATTGTGCAGCAGTAAGTTTCACTGCTGAGGTCGCAGCCAAAGTTATGAGAACCTCCATGGAACTCACTTTGGGTTATTTCAGTGATAGCCAGTGCTCAGGCTATTTGGAAATCATTTCTTATTCTGACAGTCAGTAGCATATGTAAGTATTTTATGGAGTGGTCCAGTGGGATCTGGGGGAATTTATGAGATGTTATGTGCCATAAAACTAGCTTGCTAATTCATAAATAACCTTCTGAGCAAATAAGAACGGGGGAAACCTTTGCCTAAACCTGGAAGAAAAACACTAAATATGCCATAGCAGCATGTGTCGACTCACCCCTTCCCTCTACCTTGCCCACTGTCAGTGCCAGGCAATGCTGACATGCCTGGGCTCAAATGTCGCCTGTGGACCCCTTGGATAGAGCAGTCTGAGTCTTAAGGGTGCTTTCCAGAACAAGTTTAAGACCCAGCCTCTTTCCTGAGGGACTGAGTTTGTAAAGGCTTACCATTTCAGAGCCTCCGATTTGCTTATGTAGATACAGCCACTGACTCACCCCCTGTAACCACACCACCAGCATAAACTGTTTGCAGGATCAAGGCTTGGCTTAGAATCATAGAGTCATTTAAGTTGGAAAGGACCTTTAAGATCGTAGTCTAACCAAAAACCTAGCATGGCCAAGCCCACCACTAAACCATGTCCCTAAGCACCATGTCTACATGTCTTTTCAATGCCTCCAGGGCTAGTGATTCTACCATTCCCCTTGGTAGCTTGTTCCAGTGCCTGACAAACCTTTTGGTG
>NW_009598578.1:8256-20989 GCF_000690535.1 Cariama cristata | reverse complement strand
GCGGTGCGCAGGGCCTGGCCCGGGCGGCCGAGCTGCCCGGGGACTCCAGCCAAGGCCCGTCATCCAGCAGCTGCTCCCATCTCCGCAGCAACGGCGATGAACAATGGGCTGGAGATCCAGCCGGCGGCCTGTATGGAGAGGGCCCTATGGAGGGAGAGGGCCCTATGGAGGCAGAAGGCCCACCGCCCAGCCTGGGGGTATCCTGCCCATCCCCTCAAAAAGAGCACACCCTGAAATACAATAAAAGGCACACAAAACATCATCAGGCTGTGTTATCTCCCTCAGCACCCCTTCAGGCACGTTCCCCTTCTCCATCCAGGTGTGCAGGCTCCATTTTGATTGTGCCTCCCCAGCCACCCAGGTAGAGGGGCAGGTTTAACAGTAAAGGCTGGATGTCATAGTATTAAAATAACAGGGGTTGGATTTCAATGGAAATTTGTTGGGCTCTCTCTCTTCTGTCGCAATTTTAGACACGAGTCTCTGTGGTAGAGATTAGACTTCAGTTTGTACCTCATCACCCTGGGAGATGGAAGGGCTCCTGTCCCTGCCTGGGGATAGTCCTCTCAGTTTCACATCAAAATTGCCACCTTTCAGCTTGATTCTGCTTTCAAATATAACCCTTTGTGCCTCAGGCAACAAAAAAAGGCATGGATTTAATGCACCTCGAAACCCTTTTGACACGTAACTGAGCTGTCCTGAGGTTGCTTACCTGGGGAAAGCAAAGGCAGCCTCCCTCGTTCACTTGCAGCAGGAAGAATTTCTCCTACTTGTAAGACTTCTACAGCTGTGCACAAACAAGGTAATCTTTATAAAAGGAGTGGACACAGTCATAAACTTGAAAAAATACGGCAGCAATCTCTGTACACAAATAAAAAAAAACCCTCCTCTCCTAGTAAGTATAATATTAATTTACTGAAGTATTTTCCTACCAAACGGAAGTATTTTCCTACATCATTGCACCCAGATGACAAACCCCACTCACCATTCAGACAGCAGGTCTGGATTTGGGGGAAGCTTTATAGAGAAAAGCAGCGCTTCCCTGGAATATATTCAAGTCTCCTGCCCCCTATCAGCTACAGAATCTTCAGAAAGCACAATTTCTTACAACACAGCCCTTTCTCCATACAAAATTAGGCCTTTGGGACCAATGTCTCTTGTTGTACAAGTCTTCTGTGGAATATCTTATAACTTTTAGGAGCAATTAGTTCTTATTATATAACCAAGAAACATTCATGCTTTCCTCAAAACCTCTTGGGAATCTGTTCCCCAGCAGAAATTTGTATCCTTGTATAATTATGTTGACTTACCAAGTGACACTAAAGGAATTGTCGTAATGGACAAATATCCTTGTGTGATGATAAAGGACTGTACGGAATTGCCTACTCTTTTTCTGCAGGAGTGTGTGTATGTTTCTGTGCAAGATGACAAGAGCTTACCTTAAGGCATGGGGCAAAGTAATCAAGAAAAATGTCTCCAAATGCCAGGTATGTCATCTCTATTGGTAATACGTCATACGTAGTCCTATGAAGATCCAAATGAGAGCAAGAGCTTTTGAGTTTGATATAGTGTATGTGCAATGAATGTTTATTATGATCATGATTTATAAAATGTAGTAATGATCTTAGGAATGTTCTGAACTGAAAGAAGTTCACTGTGTGCAGAAAGAGCATGCTAATTAAGAGATACCATACACATGTCACGGCAGGGAAGCTTTCAATGGAGAAAGTAATTCATTGACTATATGTGCATTTTGCATCTGAGACCAAGTTCTGAAAAAAAGGGAAGCAAGAAGGTAAGATGTTACAGCCTTGTCTGGCCACATTCCTGTTGCATAAAAGAACCAAAAAGAATGAGGAAGAGAGTCCCAGAGCGATGCAGGGGTGAAACACAGAGCTGAGAGGCAAAACTGGAAGTTGTATTTTTTACCTGGCTCCGTACATCAGCTGGGACCTGTAAATGTCCAAATGCCAGGAGAACAGCAGAGATCCTTCCACCTCGGAAAAAATCTTTCTGGCAAAACACATGAATATGAGCTGCAATTAGTTAAGGTACCTGGCATAAAAACAAGAGCTCTGTTACAAGACTTCTAAATTTGGGTGGGTCTGGTTGCTGTGAAAGTAACTGGAAAACTGATATTGAAAGACCCTTTGTCCATTAGGGCATGAAAATTTATTGGTTATATTTATTACAATAATTGAAGTGGGCTGTCTCTGGACCTAAGTCAAACTAGCATGGCATGGTGCATCATCTACAGTTATGCAAAGCTGTTGGCGTTGATACAGCTAAGTCCCCTTACCTCCCAGCACAGGGTGGCCACATCCAGCCTCCTTATCAGGAGTGCTCCCTGGCCCGTGCTAACCCCCAGCTGTCCCTGATCACTGGTTGTGTCAAAGCCCTGCCAGAAAGCGTGCTGATCATGTAACAGTGGGGACAATCACAGGCCACTGCCAACATCTGCACCCTGGGCCTCTCTCACTTGTTAGCTCATAGATAATCTGATCCAAATGCTAAATCAATAGGCTTCGATGGGAACTGGGGCAGGCTTAGTTGGTCTTTCCCTGTTTAATTGTTCTACTTAGATTCTTAATTTCTGCAGATCCAACTATTTATAGTACAATAACAACATTACCAAGAGAAAGAAAAAAATAAATGGAATTAAGAAATCTAAAACAAAAAAATCTTGCATTTCTTAAAATGTATAAACCAGATCTTTCTGTCAGGGCCCAACCCCGCTGTCTGTACCTAGACATCAAGACTATTGTATCCAGGGCTGAATCCATGGAAATATGCCTGGGCTTCACATCTCAGCTAAGTAACTGAAGAGACTACTAGTAAACTTTCAACTTTAGTGCAGAAAATTGAGAATGGGTTATAGTCTGAAGAAGGTTTCTAAAAACTGTTTTGTTTCTTTGAAAGAAAATTGGGGAAGAAAACCAACAAGAGATGAGGAGGGAAAGTTTCAGCACAGGATTGGAAACCAACAGCTTCTACTTTGAAGCAACAATAACTTACTCTTCAATAGCTCTTCACAAGTCACTTGGTCCTTCTGCCTTACCTGCCCACCTCAGCGCAGCAGGGAGCAGAAAGCTTTGTGGAGCATTTAGCAGTCTGAAATATCAAGGAAGCTTGTGCATGGAAGAGTTACTCATAACTCCAATGCAGTCAGAGGAGCATCACAGATTTACTAGAGGCCTAAAGTCTAGTGTGAAAGGCCCTAAAAATATTGTTCTGCTTGGGTATGGGGATGTATTTGCGAAAATTTTTTCTAAACCCTACACTGCATGGTACATTTAGGTGGAGAAAAATAATGAAACTGCCTTCCCCAAAGAAACAGCTCGCTGTGGTTTAGATTCTGACTCATAATCCAATTTTTTTTTGCTGTTTCACCGGTTGGTTCACATGTACTTAGTATTATTTTTGTTATCGTCCAATTGTTATTCCTTCTTTTACAGTTTTTCTACTCTCTTACTCTGGCTTGTTTGTGAATACATTACATGTAATGGTCCTAGTAACAAAGCACAATAAAAATCAAAATATACTGAATTGGCTCTACTTAGAATAGAAAACAGATGGGATATTTTTCAACATGTTTGAAAAATCAGTGCATTTCCCTTGTAATATCTAATAACTAGCATTATTCTCATTTTACAGTTTGTTATAGAAATAGACATTAACTCACTAGCCTTGACAAAGCATCTGTAGCTCTGTGAGGTGAGTCTCTCTTTACAAGTCCTAGGTTGCACATCCTGCACTGAGGGAAGTGAATCCATTTTTTTTTTCAAGGTTCCACTGCTACTGCTATAAAGACTGCAGTATCGTTACTTGGTTTAAGTCAAGCAATTTGGAATGACATTTCCAGCTTTTGTTTTCTTACTTAGTTTCATTTTACTTTCTTCCTCTACAAAACTATGCCCAATATAACATGAGGATAAAATTGTAAGGCTTACCTAATTGCTACTGCATTACACTTGTATGAACAGTGCAGATACTGAACATTAGACAAATTACTAATACAACAATGCAGCAGTTCTTTCTGTGGCACAAGATTTCTCTGGGAATGTTATTTTATTGTATTTCATTTCGTGCTTGTTTGTTTAAGGGGGAAGAACAGACATTGCTGTATTTCAGTTTGATTCAGCAAGCATTCTGGCCTCAGTCCAGCAAATCATTTAAGCGTGTGCTTAAATGTAATGAAATGAAATTTAAGTTCATACTACTACCTATGTATTTAACATACAGTATGGGCTTAAGTGCTTTATACAAAGCAGGACCAGAACGATGAAAAATCTTAAAAATAAGACCCATGCGTTTTTACACACACAATTTTTAAAACCCTAATACTGTTAAAAGGGACATTTTCCACTGCCTATGCTATGAAAACACTGTATAGTTCCCTCCCCCGATTCCCCCCCTGAAAACCAACTAACTTTTCTTGATCTGACAATCTGACAGCTATATCCTGTGTAACTGCTAGTCTGGCCGTTTTTAAAAATATCCTATTAAGTGGAAGCTTTGCCTGAGCAAGGTATGCAGAAATGAGTCACAGGGAGTATATGGAATTTTCTCAGGACTTAGAGCTGTGCCTGTTGTAGCCAAAGGCTAAATCTCCGTGGAACTCAGTAGTGTTCCTCTGAATACATTCGCTTTCCATACCAATCTCTGTTTTAGTGGGAAACATAAAACCAACATGAAAGTCATGCTGAAACACACCACAAAGAAAGGTGTGTTCTTAACTTGGGTTACCAAACCCAGGTTACATAATTTAAGCTGCGGTTGCACAGCAATTTAAACCAGTCTTAACTACTGGCTGCCAGGGAGGGTGGAACCATGTAAGCCAACAGTAACGTGCATCAGCCACTGCCGCGCCGCAGGCCCAGCTTCAATCAGCAACCAAGACAGGCAAGGTAACTAGAGCTAGCTAATAGGGAACATGAAATGCTAACAGTGCTTAAAGCCCCTGCTGCTTTAACCTGTCCATGTAAAGATATTAATGAATTTTTATGAGTTTTTGCAATGTAGACAGACCTGGAGAACCTTTTCAGAGACACAGAAATTCACTAGAACTGACTGCTGTCCACCATAAAGGAAAACACCGTTCCTTCCTCAGAAGGTTTACAATCCGCAGGTTTTATTTCCACTATAAAGGCCCTAAGCTCTTAGCCAAAGGAAAAAAAAAAAAAAAAAAAGAAAAAGCTGGCTTTACTATTTATAAGAAGCTCCCAGTGTAAAAAAAAAAAAAAAGAAAAAGCTGTTTAGTTTTGCAGGTTAGATACCTAGGGATTTATTTGTTTGTATGTTTGTTTGTTTGTTTCTGCCAAGAGCAGGAACAACCTTCTTGAATTAGTCTGCAGCGAATCACTCTCTTTTCAACAGAAGTATTAAAAACCTTTAGATTTCATTCATTAGCAGAATAATTCATATATTTTGCTTGGTAGTGCTTGTTTGAATCACAATCGCATGGAATTCAGAACAAAGCTAGTGTGGCTGCATGGACCTGCTCAAAATTCTCAAAATTCTGGTTTAGATTGTTTCTGCTACAAGACCTGATTAAGCATACCAGTTATCTGAAATATACTAGTTTTTCTGCTGCTCCATTTTTCTTGCCATCTCGAGTCACTGCTTGCCAAAAATATTTTTTAAATGGTTATTGTTTTGCATTTCTACCACATCTCAAAAACTGGGGAAACAATTATGCTTTTGATCAAAGAACAGAACATGATGTAATCATATGTATTTTCTCAGCTATCCTCATGTCTTCATACTACATAAAATGCCTTTCTCGAACTTATCACTTACTTAGTATAGACTTAAAGAACATCCCCATGCATTTTACACAATGTAGAAGGAGTTGAGTGCCTTTCTCCCAGTCTCTGTAGCTTTCACTCATAAATAAAGAGGTGGGAAGAAAGAAAGCAGAACATGCACAGGTACATATGAACAGATGCTGGCCTTGATTTTTTAAATAATGTTATGTTACCCCATCTATCTGAAGGTTTCTTGGTATTTTGAATTATAAAGGTGGGCACAGATTCATTTCTCTTGCATTCTCTCATGTTTAAATTTCATTTCTGAATGTTGACTTCAGCACCAGGTTTCTCTGCACACCAGAGGTGTAGTCTCTGGGGACAGAGGGAAGGGGAAAGGGTTATAAAATGTGGATCTTATACATGGCCATATAAAATTGTCCAAGGACTCTGTTCCTATCCAGGATGCTGTACAGAAGAAAACAGGCATTATAAGCCCCAAGGCACTCCTCTGTGCCTCCTTGTGCAGAATGTCTATCCCTGGGGCTTACAGCAACGCCCATAACCAGGAGAAAGGATTTAGCCCAGCATTGAAAGACTGCAGTGTTACGAAATGGGAAAAACATTAGAAATGTGTGTTAACCCCAACTGGAAAACTTAAGCAACTCATTTTACTTCCAGGCAACAAAATCTTCAAGAGAACTCATCCTGATTTATGCTCAGATATCTATATTTGGATCTCCACCTTATCCCTCTGTATAAGGCTTCAGGTGTGATTCAGCATAAGGGTGAAGTGAGGCAATGTTCTAGGTGTTTGTATGTTGGATTTTGTCTTGTTTTGTAAGAGCTATAGAATTTTCTGTCTGAAGATAGTTGGTTCACTTTCATCTTCTAATCTCTAATTACATTTATTATATTCCAGAAGACTAAAATTAAACTAAATTCTACGCTAACTTGAAACTTAAGAGCAGAGGATGAGGATTAGGGCAGAGAATTTGTTTAGTTTTGTTCTGAGGTAGATCAAAATTAAGCAAAATCTTTGGGACCTGAGAAATGAATCTACTGACTCCCAAAATTCCCTCATGCACTCCAGATCTTTTCCCCTGAACTAGTGATAAAATATCTTAGCACTGAGCTAGAAGAAATTGGCTGAGTTTATATCTTTCTTTCGCTCCCTTGAAGTTTCCTGCAGGTCACTGAGCTGTACACCAACCTCTCTGGTCCAGTGTGGCCCAGGAAATTACAAATACTTTCAGCTGTGTCAGGTTCTGCATATGCAAGTTAGGAAGTTCAAAGGGAAGTTTAATTGACACTAATCCTCATCTTGACTTTTGCTCACCTCCTCCTCTTTTCCCACTAAACCTTCCCACCTTCCCACCTCCCCACCTCAAAGCCACAGAAGCTTTACAATTTTTCTTATAAAAATATATATATTTAACCCTTTGGCAATCTCTTAATGCCCTTTTATTAAATCCCTTAACTCCTTTTATTAAGTCCAGGGTAATTAAAATGATTAGAAACGTCTCTTGAGAGATTATACCCTTTAATCACAGTGCATATTTGCTGAGATGTAGGCGACATTTGTGGTATATCAAATATAAAAATACTTTGGGTAAAGATGTTTAATAATTTTTAAAACTAAGATCTTGATTAAGGAGGTTTAGGGCATTAAAATCATATCTACATGTGGTCACAATGAAACATTCAAGGACTTCAAATACCTTTCCACATACACAATGGCACAGTTATAATCAGGTTTCTCAATTTATTTCAACTCCAGCTCCTCAGCTGGTATAATCTGTCCTAATGCCATTGACTCCCAAGGTGCTACACTACTTTATACCAGCTCAGTTTTCTGGGCAACCAGAACAAATGCACAAGTAAAATCCTTTCTTGGGACATTATTCCCCAACCAATGAAAGAAAAATCAAGGACTTCTCTTCTGGAGTGAACTTGCATCTTTTGTCTGGAACTCCCACACTCTGCACTCATCCCATCAGCAGCAATAGTAAGGTGAATGCATCCCCTTGAAAATACATATGTTTGGATGTTGTTGCAGTATGGTTGTGCTCAAAGTAAGTAAGTTTAGGAACTCCTGTTCCAGTGTAAAATATAAATATGCACTGAAATTTATCATCAAGGTTTGGGATTTAATTATGACATCATTAGTTAGAATTTCTCACAAAAGTATGCTTCATAGCCACGTGCATAGGTCATCAAATAGGACCAAGTGATATGAAGTCAGACCTCAACAGTTATTAATCTTTTCTTTAACTGTTGGTAAATCATTTAATCTCTGTGTTCCATCTGTTTCTTCATGCCTGTTAATACACAGCTTGAATTTCCATTGATGCTTCTCAGACCAAGCTCTCAAGTGTTCAAAAGCTGAATCTTCTCTGAGAGAAACACATAAGTGATAATACACATATTACAGGCTGAAGGCATCCTTATAAAGTTGTAGAATTACATGGATCAGTATAGAAAGTATTTATTTACTCTGACACTTGCTACTAGACTGATTCCTGAAATTTCAAAATTAAATTCTTCTGATAAGAAATAAACTAGGCATCCAAGATTTGTTTTGTTTTATTGCCATTCTTTATTAACAGTGAGGAAAAACATTACTTTAAAAAATTTTCAGTAGGATAGATAGCCAAATATCTTACTCTTGATCACTTCTAATTACTATTTATTTTCACTGGTGCTTACGTAACTAAAGCATCCAAGCACTGCATATTGTCAACACCAGCAGCAGAAAAGAAAGGTATAATTTTCTTTAACAAAGGAGTTCATGATAACTGCTGCGAGGTTAATAGTGAATGCATATGCTTAAATCAGTCCAGAAAATAACATTCAGTCTTTAAAATGTACTAATGAAAAAAATGAAACAATATTAATATACACTATTCTATCTATTTTATACTAACTGCATGCTTGTGTTTTCATAAAGTAATCTTTCACAAACAAATGTCAGTAAGAAATTAAGAACTCAAAAACTGGGCAAGAATATAAAATGCAGTACAATTTAACTTGGCATACCTACAATTTTCATTAAGAAGTCTTGGAAGATCTTGAGTTCTTACTTCACACACTCCTACTGAAGTCAACAGACCTATAACCACTCAGCAAGTGTTCAGCAGCTCTCAGAATAGGACCCTGTATTTTAGACTTAAAGAAAAAAAATTACATTGAGACATAATATAACTAGTAGGAAAGGTGAGACTGCAAAGCAAAAAAGAAGATGTGACTCATTTAAGTGTTTGAATGAAAGGAGGAATTGCCATAGGGTGATATGGAACAGTTATTGAAGACCACAGGAGCTGTGAAAATAAATATTTTTTTTTAAAGGAACAGAGAAATAAAGTTATAAGGACTACTGGTGTAAGGTTATAGAAACAAGTGAAAGGAAACACTGAACTGAAAGAGGTCCAATAACAGATCCAGCTGTAAAAGTTAATAGCGATTTTTCTAAATGTTTGTCTACTTTCTGTTTTTATTCTACGAGTTTTTTAGATTGAAAATAATGTGATATGTGCTATCATTTAATTTAATTTAAAATGCTTTCAGTATATCAACACCTGAAACGTATCAACATGCCCCTTAACTGAGCTTTGTCTAGGTGTGAAAAGAGGAAAATAAGGTCCTGTCCACCATGCAATATGGTGATATGAGAGATGTTTTAGGAAATTTTATCAGTAATGCAAGCAATTTTCTGGTGATGGTGAATATTACTATACGTTGGTGATAAGCAGGACATGTGAAAGGATAAAAGAAATCTGAAGATGCTAAAGTTATGGAAATGCTATTATAGACAACCAAAGCAAAAAGGATATGAGCGTTGCAGAAAAGATGAACTAGATGGAGTTGGGTTTAAGATTACTTGACTAGTTCAAGAAAAATCTCTAAGATGTATAAGTGAAATAAAATGAGTGGCAGACAAGGCCTCATCTTGTAATTTAAGGCACTGAAATTAGTTGTTAATGCACAGGTGTTAACATGTTAACTATATACCTGGAGTTCCTTTTATAGCCAATGGAGAGCTAATCAATACAGTGAACTGAACCTAGAGAACTGATTCAATTCATCCTAAAATAGACACCTACATTGAGTCACTCTCTAGACTCCACTGACTATAATACCACCTAGATGTCAAGCTTTCAGTTAGATATCTACAAACAGACATCCAGATTTGAACCGCACATTAGACATTGACAATGTTGATATATGTATCTGGTCACCCAGGGCTTCTCCACAATCAACACAGAAAAATGAGTACTTCTAGGGTGAGATTAATTTGTGTTATTTTACATATTTGTTTAAGGATGAAATTCATTGTGCACTAAAAAATTTGTTTTCTTTATTGACTAAAAAGAGTTGGTATCTGGTCAGATGAATACCCCTTGTCTCCTGCATAGCTACTTAGCTGAGGAAGGCAAAGGAAATGTCAGAAGTAGTAAATCAGATCAGCATAAAAATGTTTAAAGGTAGAAGAGAATAGAAATTATTGAAGTACACTACATCGCTACATAGCTTCATTAGCAGCATTAATGTACGTTTGAAAGAAGTGTTCATAAATATATGGGTTCACAACACAACGACATGTCCAATGTTATCTTGTACCCCTATGTTCTTATTACACTCATGCAAGAAATAATACATTGGAGTTGAAGCATATTGTGGTTTACGCAGGTTTGTTTGACCTGAAGCAGAGCTTTTAGAGAAATGTTTCTAATCATAATTATTGAGGATGTGACTCAGGAATGTTGCCTGGGAACCCTGACCAAAACTAATGATTGTAGGAAAAAATGAGAAAAAAAAAAGCTGTCAGGAACACAGTTTACAGTACATTTTTGATGACCAGGTTTCTAGATAAAACTGAATTTGTTTGCATCCCTGTTAGATTTTGTTTTACACCAAGAAATTTCTAACTCTTGCTTAAGAGTACAAGCAATATTAAAGGGATCAACCAACCATGTTCCCAGTTTCTGCATGAACCTCTAAACATCTCTTTAAAAATAAAAAAAGCTTTGCCACTTTCAGGGAGATGCTGTTAGGTATCACCATTCTCATTTTAGCACCTGATTTAGGAATCTAAATATTATTTTCTGTCTCTTTAGGATCAAATTCACAGATGCTGTACAGGTGCCTAAACTCTTTTTAGTTTCACAGGACAAATATTTATCCAAACCATTTGTTGTCAGGAAACTTTGTAGATTTGAGTATTACATGCTGTCACATCTATGTCTATGTTTAAATAATTGTGACTATCTCAATGCTATCAACTGATACTACCTCCAGAGTCTCCTGATTTTTTGCTGATCACATTTGGAAAGTGTCCAAAATACTGCTGAAGCTCTGAACATAATGAACTGCTCAGAGGTAACTTAGTGGAAGCCAAAGCTTCATGATATTCTTGAACTGAGACAGAGAACTCCGATCTTATCAGTAGTGCAAAATCCTATAGACATGCTGTGATCACATCTAAGACATTAACACCTTATGGGTCCTCCACATTACAGCTGGAAATTGCTGATGGGCAGAAAGACTGCATGATGCCACCCACAAAAAATATGGAAATTGCATGTGCTGCTTGATAGGACACTCATTTTGCAGATGACACCAAGCTGAATGGTGCAGTTGACACGCCCAAGGATGGGATGCCATCCAGAGGATCTAGGCAAGCTCAAGAAGTGGGCCTGTGTGAACCTCATGAGGTTGAATGAGGCCAAGTGCAAGGTCCTGCACCAAGGTTGGGGCAATCCCCAGTATCAATACAGGCTGAGGGATGAAGGGATTGAGAGGAGCCCTGCAGAGAAGGGCTTGGGGGTACTGCTGGATGAAAAGCTGGACATGACCCAGCCATGTGCGCTTGCAGCCCAGAACGCCCACTGTATTTTGGGCTGCATCAAAAGCAGTGCGACCAGCAGGTCGAGGGAGGGGATTCTGCCCCTCTACTCTGCTCTCATGAGACCACCCCTGCAGTATGGCCTTCAGCTCTTGGGACTCTAGCACAAGAAGGACATGGACCTGTTGGAGTGAGTCCAGGGAAGGGCCACGAAGATGATCAGAGGGCTGGAGCACCTCTTCTGTGAAGACAGGCTGAGAGAGTTGGGGCTGTTCAACCTGGAGAACAGAAGACTCTGGGGAGACCTTATTAGTGGTCTTTCAATACCTAAAGAGGGCTTATGAGAAAGACAGGGACAAAATTTTTAGTAGGACATGTTGCAATAGAACAAGGACAACTAAAAGAGGGTAGATTTAGACTTGATATAAAGAAGAAATTTTTTACAATGAGGGTGGTGAAACACTGGAACAGGTTGCCCAGGGAGATGGTAGACGCCCCATCCCTGGAAACATTCCAGGTCAGATTGGATGGGGCTCTGAGCAACCTGATCTAGTTGAAGATGTCCCTGCTTATTGCGGGGTGGTTGGACTAGGTGACCTTTAAAGATCGCTTCTAACCCAAACTATTCTATAATTCTATCATCCTGTGATTCTGTCAAACATCCAGTTTTCATTTCTGCTGTGGAACACCTGCAAGAATACACTCAAGCATCACGACCGGCTATTAGGTCTGGTTTCATCCCCTTGTTTGCATGATTAGTTACTTCACATTTGTGGAAAAAAAATGAAGTCTTTCTCATTTGCATACTCCTTTTATTTTTTCATTTTTTTACTTCACATTCCTGATACCTAATCAACATTTTTCTCACAACCCCACACACAGTCTACAGACGAATTTCTATCTTAAAGACACTGGCATGTAACTCCAAGGATGTGAATGTCAAAGACAGTGCAATTTCCTTTCTTTGACATTGTTTCTTTCTGAACATTTGCTCCAAAAGAATATTAATAAAGTGCCCAATCTAATGACAATTTTGGAAGACAGAGATAATTTCTAGACTAAAAACCAAATTCATAACAATATTTCAAGGATGTTTTAAGATTGATCTTAGGAATTTAAAAGAAAGAAATTATCTAAGTGGTTT
>NW_009598578.1:0-8237 GCF_000690535.1 Cariama cristata | reverse complement strand
TTTAAGTGGTTTAAAAAATGTTTTATGAAAATCCCCTGCTACTAGCCACTAATTAATTCTGTTTATGATATTGGATAGTTCTCTCATCTCCTGCATCATGAATTGCAATATTAATTATATATTAAAATTAAATTAATTACAATATTGATTACAATATAGTTATTATTAAGTCTATGTCATACTGAAGAAACAAGGTTATGTCTAAATGTAATTGCCATGTATTGCACAAGAAAAAAGCTATTTGTATACTGATATGAAAAATATCAATCCAAATAATATTCTAATTTGTTACACACAAACACTGCTTTGTTCTATAAGGAATTGAAATCTTTGAATGCTAAAATACTATATAATTATTTTTGATAGTGTTAGGAAGCCAAATGGAGATAAGCACCGTTGAAATACTTTATTTAATTGCAAATAAAATGAATATGCCAATTAAATTAACTATATATCTTACATTCATCCACTGTTTTATTCTAAGAAATACATAAAACCGTTAACCTGCAGTTTTCTCCAAATCATTGCTTTAAATTTCGTCTGGTAAGTGAGATCAGCTATGGATCAAGCAACTTGTAGATGGTATCCAGCAGCAATAAAGAAGCCCTTAACACAGTCTATGTATTCACCATTTTCACATCGTACTCACTCTTTCTACATGGTACAGAGCAGTGTTTGGGCCCATTCCAGTACGACCCCCATGTAGATGCTCTCAACTGTCCTCTGGGAAGAGCCCCTGTCTCTCTGGTGGCTACGTAAGGAGAATTAGGAAGCTAAACAGCTAGGTTCTTGAAACTGTGTAATGCTTGTAATGCCTGCAGATTAGAAGGTGTTAACCAAACAGATGTAGAAAACATGACTTATCCTACCTCTAATATAAAACTGTATTTAGCCATAAGACAACAGTCTTTTGGACAACAGGACTCCTGTCATAATTTTGTAATGATTGATATAGCAACTCACAGGAACACAGTCTAACCTCCGCTTCAGACAGATATCATAGAAGACAGTTCCTCTCCCTAAATGCATGCAGTATAGAAGACAGAAAGCAGATAGAAAGCAGACAAATGAGGCTGGGAAATTCGGAGTATAGAGTAAGAAAAAAGAAATAATCTTATTGTATCATAAAATGAAAATGTCTCCACTTATCTAAACAATGTCAGATGAAAGAATTGTATCGTGGCAAATGACACAGCTTACAAATAGATCAATTGCAATAGTGTATATGGAGCCTAACAATGATTATGTATATGAAATGTAACTCAACAGTTCAGAGATCAGTAACAAATAGGTCATAATTCAGTTATAAATCTAACAAATCGTAAGTCTGATAAGTCTACACATCCATCCATTTCATCATGGGGTTAAAAATTACTTGCCATTAATTGCACTTACTTTGTAGGTACTTTTTTTTTTATTATTTCTGCATTATTTAGGTGCGTCATATTGTGATGGTAAATACAGGAAACAAAAGGCCTTTGCTTTCTCTTGAAAGGACCAAGTGGGCAGGCTTGTTACTTACTGTGTTAAAATACAGACTTGGCTTTATTTAGCAGAGTTCATGAATCAACACATATGGAATCCCTTGTGTACATGCAGTATATATGTTAATCTATACATACAGCATACATACAAGCATTCTTCACAGCTCAGAGATCAAGAATTCATTTTATCTTCTCTGAGTTGTGGTGCTCAAATATATATCTAACTAATCTCATTGAAAGAAAGATCTGACTGGTAGGGGCAGAAAGCTGGATGAGAACCACAGATCTGTAGGCAGGGAAAATCACCACTTCGTGCAATTTAACAGCAAAATGCCTGTTTTACTGTAGCCAAGCGTCCTTGCAGAGTCAGCACAAGCAGATAGGCAGCAAAAACTAGCGTATGGTGGCAGATTGGAAAAGGGAGCCCAGCAGAAGTGAAAGCTTGTCTGGGCATGGACCAAGGGCTCTGGATTCAGGCAATCTGAGGCAAGCTAGTGCTCCGCTTATCAATGCTCCCATAGTAATCAGAAGTGCTGGGGCAAAAAATGCCATGCTGGCCCTACAATCAGCTTCTCTTCCAGGTTTTGCATCATTACTTTCCTGTGAGATTTCTGGAAGTTCTGTGGATCTCCTGTTTCTACCAAAATCCCTGCTTACTTTAAGGGGGTCATTGTGGCACCTCAAATCCCTTTAAGTTTGATGGCTTTAGGTTCCTGAGAGAAAAGATACCACATGTAGTTTAGGTATAAAGGGGAAGAGAAAGTGGAAGGGGAAGCGGAAGGAGAAAAAAGAAAGGGGAAATGGACACGAGCAAAAGAAAGGAACCTGGCTATAAATCACGCAGCATTTGTAGACAGTGATAACATGGGATATTAAAAAGTCATTAAATTCATGATCTCAAACTTAAAACTTTAAATAAAATTAAATCTTCTGATTTGAACGAGCCACAAGCCAGGAAATTCAGGCTTAAGAATGGGATCCTTTTAAAGTCATTTTATTCTAGCTTGGTTTATCAGTATACTTACCAGGAGCAAATGTGCCCTCTGCAAATTACACACGTCATGAAATCTCAAGCAGTCCTGCCAAGACCTGGTGATAAGTTGCTATAACAGCAGCCTGGGGTTTGAGAAATGCACTTTCCTTCACATTCATGGCAACAGGTGACCTAGTGGTAATGACATCATTAACACATTTCACCTTTTTAAGCTCTCCCGCTGGTGTTTTACTTAGACTAGTTTATGGAGGAATCATTTCATTTTGGCGTTTCAAGTCCCTTGTGTTCTTAGTGGTATTTTTAAGAAAATAAACAGAAAAGTGGAAGGAGACCATCCTCTGGAATATGTGATTTGCAAGGAAATCATCTGATTCCATCAGCAGACTCTGTCTTGTATGAAAAAGAACTCGGGAAATTTTATAGCAGATCAGATAAGACTGCGATCAATCTAATTCAGTTTTCCCTTCAGGAATCCACAATATCGGCTTTTTAATAAGCAGTTATTAGGTACTCGCCACATTTCTAACAGATTCTCCAGACAGATATGTTTGCATTTGTTATGCAAATGTAGCTATGTATATTAAAAAATGGAATAGTGTCTCAATTCGATATTTCACTGAGTCCTTATGGACTCTTCACTTTAGATACGCAGGCAGAAGGATCTTTTGTTACCATTGTTGCTCTGTCTCTGCGTCCTTCTCTATGTACCCTTCTGGGTGTCGATTCTTAAGAAAATATTACTAAATGAATTGTTTACCTCTTCTTTTCAAAAGCTATCTTTCCTACACCTCTGAATTCTTTTTACAGTGTAATTACAAAGGAATCAAAAACCACTATCTTCTATTTAACAATTTTAACTTAGTAACATCCTACAACTGAGATTTTTGTTCACAAAAACGTTTGTCCTTGACAACTTGCTCCCTACAGTAACAATATGAAAACAAACCTATTAACTCCTGAAAGTTCTTTAAAAGAAGAAAAAAAAGAGACAAACCCAAAGTACTAGTAGTACAGCATAAAGCAGAAAACAGTACAGTATATGGGAGCATTTCTGAACCATATGGGGCTCGATTCTGTTTCCATTGACAGCAGTTGGATGTTTATCACTGAATTCAAAAGGACCAGGCCAAGACTGCCACACTGAAAAAGAGGCTTTCAGGTGGGATTTGTGTTGAATATCCAAACAAATCTAAGTATCCGACACCTTTATTATACTCTAAATGCTTGGATACCACATTACAAGACAGAACTGGGTTGTCTCGAGAAAAGCAATTGCTGTCTTCAACTACCTAGTGGGAGGTTATAGAGAAGGTGGGGGTCAGACTTCCAGCAGGTTAAACACAAAAAGACAGCAGGCAATGGACAGTGGTTGCAACAAGGAAAATTCCAAATAGATAGTAGGAAAATTTGTGTCAGTCATGCTAGTCAAAAATTGAAATGTGTTGCCCAGAGAGGCTGTGGAATCTCCATCCTTGAAGACATTCAGACCTTGGCTGTGTATGACCCTGAGCAACCTGATCTGACAGAATTTGGTCCTGCTCTGAGTGGAGAATTCGGACCAGATGTTCAAGGGAAGGGAAAGGGAAAGGGGAAGAGGAAGGGAATCTCTGTTCCATTTTGCATGTTCAATTCTTAGTACGTATCTAGACTGTAAAGAGACAGTGACAGGTCATTCTGTGATTTATTTGTTCAGAATATGATTTGCATCTGCTACGAAAGTATTTGGCCAGTATACACATGTTAACTTTTTTTTTTTTTTTTTTTTTTTTTTTTTAAAATGTTATGCTAAGTCTAACTGTAAACTCATGTTAAGAAGCCCTTGTTGGAAGTCAAGCAGGCACAGGTCAGAAAGACAACACAATGGGTGTTTGAAAAGCTCTCCTCCTCCTTCAAGAAGACTCAAGTGACTTCTACCTTGTCTGAAAAGAGTACAACAGCAGTTCAACAAAAATTGCTAATAAAATAGGGTTTTAGAAGTTTTTTTGTTGTAGTAAATAAAATTGAATGTACCCTGTGATTGTCCACACCAGTTGTCTCTGTCTTGTCTTTTACTGTTTTTTCACTGTACTGGGAAAGTGGAAGAAGCATGATCAAGTCCACATAAAAGGAATGGAAACAAGTATTCTATTTATGGAATGATTGTGGTCCTCAAGTATGAATTTAGAAGATACTATGTCTATTCAGGCCAAATCTTCAAATGGCATAAACTCGTATAGGCCTAGCTGAATCCAAATGGCATTGTGGCTGTTGAGGACCTGGATTTACTGCACTGAAACATTAGTAAGTACAATTCCCAATGTTCTTGGTACAAAAGCTGGCTGGGGCCCCAAGAACGCACAGGTTATGGGTACACCAACAAGCTGCCGTAGGGTATGGACATATGGTACATCCGTTACTGTTGTGATTTTGCCCCATACTGCTCTTACTGTTATCTCATGGCAAATATGAAATGTTCTGTACCTCCATCACCAAGCAAGCTACTTCCTTTGTGACTAAAGTAGGGGCAGATGTCCCAGACTAGCTCCTTCCAAGTTGATCCTTAAACTGCTTACTGGACATTTCGTCATTAATCCAGACCTTATTCTTCAGATTCAGTGTGGGGAAAGACAGTGTCAGAAATACCTGTACAGACTGGAAAATAAAACAACTCTTTGGTCTCAAGGAGCTTACCAAAATGACCAAACATATTTCAGACTTACATGTCTTGCTCTTGTCACACCAAATGCGATCACACCTCTTGACACAACCATCTGCCAAGTTTCATTGTTCATTTGACACACACTTCATAGATCTGTACCTTCCCTGGGGTTTTTAATTTTACTAATTTAACACAAGTAGTAGCAAACAGGATATTCAGCTACAAACAAGAACATTAATTCTCCTATGGGATGATGGACTGCTTTAAGTATAAGTCTTTCGTAATGCAAGTAAGAACAGCAGTCAAGTAAGATCTTTCTTTACTACAAATATTTCATTTTCTGTGCTGTAGCCAGTGTACCTCCATCATTTACTTGTCCACCTGTCTACCACACTGAGGCCAGTCCCTTAGTAGAAGCGTGCTAGCCATGTTTCCAGTCCCTCACAATTCTCTGCGTACAGTGGATATTCCAGAAGTCTTCACAAGACACAACAGTCTTTCCATTAACTGTGGTACATTCAGTCCCCTGGGATGATCCTGACATCACAAGAGATATCTGAAGTATGAAAGAATAGGAAAATTGTTCTTACTACAATTACTTTTAAACCAGAAATGGAAATGTCCTACCTAGCTGACTTTTTGTAGTGCATCACCTATAGTTTGAGAGTTTTAAGTGCCCAGGATATGAGGACCATGTTTTTCTATTTCATGAACATCACAAAGTTAAAGTTTTTATTCAGAAGAACTTCATTTAAAAGAAAAATAGTAAATGGCACATCATGTAATTGCTATTTATTTTCATAAACATGAGGTATTTCAAAGTGCTATAAGACGCAGCACTAAATGTACATCGTTGGAAGAAATTAAACACAGAACTTTGCAGTTACCCAGTTCTATGCACCAAACATTAACAAATACATTAACTGGAAGAAACAGGCTAGGAAAAGGCATATATAGTAAATTTCTTTACAAAAGTTTCTTAGTTCAAAAAAGTGATAAAGTAATATCTACTCAAAACTTTCACAACTCATTTTCATACGAAAATATAAGTATCAAATTTAGTTATGTATCAGCATCATACTAAAGTATACAGGCAATGTAAGAATTAGTACAGTACATAACAGAGATTAACAATATATTTGTATACAAAAACATGCTCCTCAAACATTGAGGTATTACAGTACTTAGGTATGAACTTCCAGTCTAATACCGGTAGCAAAAGCCACCTCTCATAACCCAAGACATGTACAAAAGGCAAGTGTGTAGATGGTATTTACAGAAAATTCCCACAGGGGTACAAAATGTCAACCCCTAAAGTAACATCTGTTAGAACATAAGCACCATAAAACTTAGGAATGAACATTTCAAAACTCAACTAGATGTCATCAGCAGCTCCAAATGCTCACAACAATTAAAAAAAAAAAAATCCCCACCATCTACAGTTCTTAAGAATTAAAACAAAGGCAGTCCATTTTGTTTGGTAGTCTTGCAATAAACTCCTTGCAAGAACATCCATTTGCTCCGTACCCGGAAAATATAGTTTGTCAATTACTTCAGGGACTGGATTGAAAGTAAAACCAACATTCTTAACGTCAAAAAACACAATTTTTTTTTTAAAGAATCAAAAATGTGCAAAGTGGCAATGACTGTCCTGGTCAGCCAAAACAAAACGAAACAAAAGTTTAGCAAGTCCGCTTGTATTCTATTTTCTTTAGCAATTGTTGTTGTCTGGCTTGCAATTTTTCCTTTTCTAGCAATAACTTCTGCTCCTCTGCCTGAAGGGAATGAACATATTCAGTGGCTTTTTTCAAGATCACAACTTTTGCAGCTTTCTCATTTTTAACCAGTTCTGGAACATGGTCCCTTAATGTGAGGAAACTTGACCGTAGATCATTACGCCGTTGACGCTCCAGGATATTATGGTTGCGTCGACGTTCACTATCTTCTGAATCCGAGTTTCGAGGACTTGCACTCTTAGACTTTGGTTGGATCGTGGGTTTTACTGGACGGGGCACCTCAGTTTTTAACTTCTTCTGCGGTGGAGCATCTTCACTCTCCATATATGGAGAAGGAGCGGCATAATTATGCTGCTGATGAATTGGTGCGCAACGCTTTAAAATCAGTTCATTCTGCTGTGTCCTGACTGATGGAAAAGTGGTATTTTTAGGACGCACTGTAATAGTAAGGGTGGTAACAGCCTTGTTGGAGGAGGAGCGTCTTTTTTCCACTGTCACAACATCTATTTCTTCTTCTTCATCCTCTTCCTCCTCATCTTCATCATCTTTCCACAACAGAAAATAGAAAATAAAATAGACATTACTCTCTCAGAAAATACTCTGAACAAGTATCAACCCAGATGTATTTATTGACAAAATATATACAGTAAAAGCAGCAATGAAATAACTGATGGCAAAACCTGGGTGTGCCCACCATCTGTAGTCAGATATAGATCTGGGAAAGTATGTAATATACATGAAACGACTGAAGAACAGTGATTTCTGAAAGTGTAATAAGTTTAATGAGGTTTTTTTTTAAAACGCTTCCAATTTTCAGTCAAAGCGGGGCTACCACCCACATAATTGCAGCAGTAGAAAAGAGTGTTTAGACAGAACGTATGTATTTTGAATGGAATCGTACAGCTGCGGTACAAAAGGCATGCACAGTGCCACAACACAGCCCTTGCTTGGTAGAAAAGCAGTCGGAAAATGAAACAATCACTGGGTTTGCTCTGAGGCAGAAGGTGAAGCTGCTCCAGCCGCGGACCCTTTAAGCCGGCGCTTGGTGCACTGCCAAGAAGACAGCTGTTGGAAGTGCTTCCTCACCCAAAGCTGTCAAACCAGACATTAAAGGGACAGCAGGCTTTGAAACCCGGGATGGATCACCAAGTTTATGGCGATGGTCATACGGACCAGCTCATCTACACACACTAAATCACGTCTCAGCCCAAATGGGCTTCCCTGCAGGAACGTACAGGAGGCGTTTCCGAGCATTTTAGGTTCTGCCAGGGCAAGCGCAAGTGCTGCTCTGAGGGGTCACTAGCCTGCTCCAGCCTTCCCAAATCACGCCTAAGGGCACACACGGTCATCTCCCATGAACCCCATCCCCAGGGCGACAGTGGCAG
>NW_009598577.1:0-28398 GCF_000690535.1 Cariama cristata | reverse complement strand
TCAAACCTGAAGCTAAGAAATGTTTGCTTGAAGGATTCTTTTAAGTATCCTAACATCTGAGAATTGGTTGTTTTGGTTAGTCCCAGCCTCCACATCCTCCATTTTCTCTCAGTGGATAAGCATTGCTCTCTTTGCCTGAGATCCCACTGCAACATCTTCTTCATATGGTTGGATTAAACCTCTCGCACAATTCCCCAGATCAGAGAAAGAAAGAATGAAAACACACCTTGCTCATATTTTTCCCCATTGATGGCCTTTGCTACAACACATTTGACAGTTTGGGGACTATCACCATTTTTTGGCCTTGCTTTGGTGTTTGTTTTGTTTTGGTTTGGTTTGGTTTTTTTTGTCTTATAAAGCACATTAATTGTTGATTCATAGCTAATTCATTTAGCTTTAAATATGCATTTTAAGCTGCAGTTGCTTCCAGACTAAGTTTGAAACAAGACCAGGTCATTGTCAGCAAATGTTCCTAAAGGTTAGCATCACAAACACAGAAGTCAATTAAAAGACAAAAAAAAAAAAAAGAAAAAGAAGAAAGAATTCACAATTTGAATATAGACATAATCTTCAAAACTTGGCATTCTATTGCATTATTTGTTCATCTTTTACATGCATCTCATTGTACCACCTCTATTCTTTTTTCACAACAAAGCATTCGTACCTCTTCCTCTGGTAATAGCCTCTAACAACTCTCTCAAAACTTTTCCTATTGTTTGTACTTCGAAAGGCTTGATAAATACAGACTAGAAATTATTCCTACTTCATTTGAGGAAAAAAAAAATAATTTCCTTTGTTTGAAAAATATACTTTGCATGAACCAGCTTCTAACTGGATGCAAACACCTTGGCAGACCTCTAACAGCGAAGTGAATTGACAGTGTTGCAACTTTAGTTAAAATCCAGACCTCCCCTGATACAGTGAAGAAACCAGCTAATCTCTAAGATACTGCAGCAGTAACTGACCTACTGATTGTCATAGATTCTCCTTATTTAGCAGAATCAAATCAGTTCTGGCTAGTGCTTTGACTTGTGCTGCCAACTCTCTTTCTTCTAGATTAAAACTTGAAGAGTGAAGCACTTCGCACAACATGGGCATCACTCCACTTAGATACACAGATACCTGCATGGACAAGAAAAACTATACTTCTGTCCTGTTTCTCTTTACACCATAAAGGGCACCAGATTCCATGAAAACTGTTAAGTATGTTTAGAAGAAAAATTAACTTTAAGGCAGTTACCACAGCAGTAGCTCTTCTTTCCTTTCTAGTTTTTCCTACACCTGCAGCTAGAAAGAACAGTTGAGCATACACAGTCAACAGAAGCCAAATAGTTATTGCTGTTCAAAGCCATGAGGAACTACAAAACATACTGCCTGGGATTTAGAGAAAGGACTGTGGCATTCACAGATATCTTGGACTTTCCCTCTGAAACAGAAGCTCTGAATTCATGCACATGTATACTGCTGCCAACACCATCTTCCTGAGCGAGGGACGTTACACAGGACAAACAGCGACAACCCTTACTTCTTTCCATGCTCTTTTTGGTGGGTAAAAGGAATAACAAGTGCATTACCCAGATGACAGTTACACATCTTTCTGCAACGCTATATGCTTTTGTGGATGCACTGATATAGACAGGGAGGGCAAGAAAGAGGTGTATATGAATTGAAATGCAATATCTGAAGCATCTCCATGAGGATTTGAAATCTGAGCACTTGTACCCCATTCTCTATGTAGAAAATGCTCGCATGGCAAACCTAAATATTCCAGGCTATTTTGACTACCTCTGTTAGTCTGTTAGGAAAGCGCAAGGGAATAAGTGCAGGATATCAGAATTTTATGCATATGGACAGATAAACAAAGTAGATTATACATGCATGTCTTGTACTCATCCATCTGAAAAAACATTAAAACCTTGCATGCATTCATGCATATTTGAATTAGATATGTGTCGAAAGTATAGATCAGAAGAGTAGAACTATGCATATTTGCACCAGTTATGCATGAAGGGACACACAAGCTGAATAGCATCACAAATACCAAGGAAGCTGAAGTGTGGCTTCATCAAATCATGTAGTTTGAATTCTACCTCACCCTTTCTAGTTTCAGAGACAAAAAATCAAGCTCATGTCCAAGTCAACCCCTCGCACATGCTTTCCAGACTTCAGAATTGCCTGTTTACAGTGGAATCAGTCCAGTGCATGCGTCAAAATGAAGACAGTATGGATGGCTGGAGAGTTTGTACCTTGAATTAATATTCTAATGTTATAGATATAGCCAGAGAGGACCAGCTGAAAATAGTTGTTTTAATCTCATTGATGACTTCTGTTTTAACATAAGAAATCATATATTGACTCTCCTAAGTCATGGTGCAATGGCAATTCTCAAGCAGGTGTTCAGCTCAAGTAACACATTAAAAATATTAAATCTGCAACCATAATTTAGCATGGAATTTCATGCCCTAATCATTTTGGTCATTAATACTATAACATAAATATGACTGAATTATTATTAATAATTATTTTATAGCATCATCAAATTGAGAAAGCTGTACACCTGTGATACAACATGAAAAATTCCCAGTATCTCTAAATGAAATTATTCAAATGCTTCATATAGTCAGTATTTCACTTAAGTCCTCATTATCCATTCTGAGGCCAAATTGGAAAGGAAAGAGGGCAGGGCAGGGGAGCGGGGGGAGAAAGGAAAGGGAAAGGGAAAGGGGAAGGGGCAGGGGAAGGGGAAGGGGAAGGGGAAAGAGAAGGGGAAGGAGAAGGGGAAGGGAAGGGGAAGGGAAGGGGAAGGAGAAGGGGAAGGGAAAGGGAAAGGGAAACAACAAGGAAAAGGACGAGGACGAGGACGAGGACGAGGACGAGGACGAGGACGAGGAAGAGGAAGAGGAAGAGGAAGAGGAAGGAAAGAAAAGGGATGCCTGACTCGTCTTGCCATTAAGTAGCTGAAGTGTGAAAACCCATCCTGAATGACACCCAGTGCCACACCGGAGTGGCTGCACCTCTCCCCATGTGTGCTAAGATCCAGCCACCATAGGTGCACATAAAGATGAGCATGTGGCATACAGAGTCTTTTCACCCCCAAAACAACCATCCCAAACAATTTACTAGGTAAATGAAGGAAGAGGAGAGGAACCAGTGGGGGTCCTTCAACCAGAATATTAACAGCTGACATGAGCTGCTGCAGCTCTAGCACATATGACTAAATAGCAACAAGTCCAGACAAAAAGCTAACCTTACCCTGATATGCGGTAAGAACAATGAGATGCCCCTTAGATGGCTCTTTATGAGCCAGTTGGAGCTGGGATATAGCAGCACCATTTCAGTTCATTCATCATCCAAATTACCCTAACATCTCATTAACTTACACTGAAGGGTTATCAAACGAAAGTGTTTCTCTGAGAACTGAGAGGATTTTTTTCTTCCTGTTATTTTGACTGATAATTTTCATAGAAGTTCGATAATGAACTTTGGTCTTTCAAATTCTGATTCCCATTTTATTAGATTATCTCCTGTAAGTCCCTTGTTTTGTCTACTCCTTGCAATAAAACCTGCATTTATTCAGTAGCCTAATAGGAAAAGCTTTCAGCCATAAACTTATTAGGAAGTTCCTGTAATTACAGCTATATTTGAAAAAAACCCACAACAACAAACCAAACCAATTAAGAGCTCAAACATTTAGTTATTCCCTTTACCCAGGTAAAGTAGGATTCTGTGGGTACTCCTTTGCTGAAAATACTAAAATAAAAATCTCATCTGGTGTATACCAGCACAATTCTTCTACATTCAGAGTTATGCCCACTTCTACCAACAGTTCTCAGTCTTTAACATACTTAAGAACACAGTATATTTGTTTAAGACAATACTAGCTTTATATATTCCAGTTTAAAATCTTAACAAGTTCATTTAGTGTTCTGGAATTGCACAGAAAAAACGTAAGAGAGTAGAGCAGATCCATTATTCCACATTGTTTTAAACACTTAAGAGAATTTTGCATCTGGAATGGAGTGCTGAACAGCAAAGACCAGATTTTGCACCCTTAAGCAAATGACTTTACAGTGATTTTAAATAAAAATGGAATGAGCACACAAAGCTATCAGATCCCACAGAGTTACTGAATGAAAAGAAATTTCTGAGCTACTATTAGCAACTTTTCCCAGATAGAAAGATTAAATTTATTCAGAGAAATGTTTGGGTACTCTTAATCTTCTACTTCTGAGCATAAGAATATTTACTAGTGGAGAAAAGAAAAAAGGGTTTATGAACTATTCAATCTCTTTATAGTATCAAAAAATATTTCCCTAATTCATTACTTTAAGTAAACATATATGAGGAGAAAAAGGTAAGTACCTGTGATTCCAAATAATGACGAATTTTCCTCTGTTTAATGAGCCTTTTATATAAATACTTTTTCAAAAAAACATCTAGAAAATAACTTAGAAGGGAAAAGAAACAAAAAACAGCAATGTCCATCTGTCTCTGGGTTTCAATATTCAGCTTTTAATTTTTATTTATTTTACTCTGGAACTGCATTGCATTTAGAACTTGCATTAACCTGAACACCACTAGGTTTTCCAACTGATTGTTTTTGTCTAAGAAGTCTGAAAACTTCTAATCTGAATCTCCTAGGATGCCAGAATTATCATCTCATTAAAGACCAATTTGCCTTTTCAGATAAAGAATCGGCTTCCTTCTGGCATTTTTATTTTAGTAAGTTGTTTCCATGCTGTTGAGTCACATCCTTCTGCATAAAAACTGAGGAACAGGCTATATTATATAAAACAGGAACACAAACAGGAATGGTACTTTAAGAACATTTATTTCTTAAGTCTAAATTTTAAGAGAAATTAGGTTGTCTTGGCTCTTCAAAAAGATCTAAACTACTTACTTTACATTAGCCAAGAAACTAAAGGAACAAGAAAATCAATCTATAAAACTACCACCCCATTTCTAGCAAAACAAGACAGTAATTAATCCCTGAGCCTTATTGATAATGTTTAATGAGTGCTGTACTTTAAAAGTATAAAAAGTTCTGCAACTCTTCATTTCTTAGGAGTCGGACAAGAATGGACAGATCTCCGATTTAGCATTTGGCAAAGATAATGGCATACATACAAAAATGATCTAATACAAGAAATTCTCTTAAGGGCATTAACAACCTGCTAGCAATTTTAAAAATCAAATGTGTGGTATATGTGTTTTTAAACACACAAATACAAAAACAAAACAAAAAAAAGTGGTGACGAGAGACCTATTTTAAACAGTTAGTTCTTTGAACCAAGGAGCCCAGGACAGGGCCAAGTCTGCGCTGCAGTTGATGTGCATCTGACAAGCATAACATGAGACTCTGCAGAAAACATCACTTTGTTATAACCAGTGCTTGCATGGCCTTACAGGAACTACAGACATCCAGATCTTTCCTCATCAAAAATGAACAACAAAATCAACATAACGTGGAACTTCACTACAAAACAGCCTAGCAGCAATGTCAGCAAGTCTTGCAGGCACCTGGACGACTTCAGAGGTACTAATGGATGTGAAATGTGCATAACGTTGCGTACCGTAATATTTATTCCATTAGATCTCGGTGTGTCATTTTCTGGATTCAGTTGTTATAATCTGCTACAGCTGTTGCCCATCAAGACCTCTTTTGAAACAGTTGAATTATTTGCAGTCTTCCTTTTCCAGACAATGTTAGAGTACCTATCCAAAGAGCAATTTTCCTTGGCTGCTAACATAAGCTCTCCACAGATTTTTATGTGCTACCTATTTTACTGGCAGATCTGGCAAAACATAATTGGCTTATTCTATTTGTTTGAAGCCAGTTTAAAACAGATGAGGCCACAGACACATCACATTACCAGGGAAATCACTATTATTTTTTTCTGTTCTTTCTTCTATCTCTTCTTCACCCCCTTAAAGTAGGGCAAAAATCCCAGCCAGCTGCAGACAGGAATCCAGTGGAAACGGACTTGGCTCATAGGAGATACCTTCTTTCCAGTACACACAGCCAGGGCAGGTCCCATCTGTAGTGTGCCAACTCTTGTTTCTGGAGCACCACGCCTTTAGTAGTCTTTATATACTTGGAATTTTCAGCTAAATAGCACCTGGGTTGAGAGTCCACACCTCACCATTTTGTGACAGTCCTCCCTGACCTACATGCATGCTTTTCTGAACATTTTGTATGCAAGGCTTGGCATTGATGTTGGAGTTTTTAATAAAAACATGAACTACTACTGAGAGCTTCATCCCTCCAGTTGAAAATAGGGGCTGGGGATGTGTTTCGCAGACCAATCCATGCTCAAAAACCTTACTTATCTTTGCAAGGTCTCATCCTGAACAGTAGCTCTGGCAACAAGAGTCTGGATGTTTTACATTTGTCTTTTTCATTATACTAAAATGCATAAAATCTTCCTCAGTATGTTCCACTGCTCTTTTGTCTAACACTCTAGTATGTGACTACAACTACTCGTTCCTTGGCAGTTTGTACTTTCAAATAACAAATCTGTAAATGAAGTGTGATATGTTTTTCAGGATAGGGTTTATTTGACAGGAAATTTTTCACAAAGGTACTAAACTTTCGACTACCTACAAACATTGTGGATGGTCATCTTGAGATCAATAGTACTAAGCAGACTTTTAAGGTTAGTCATATACTTCAAAATGTTTTATAAAAGAGACATTCTGATTAAACCTAAGGGTGGATTAACCACCTTTTTGCAATTGCCAACAGCATCCTGGGCTGCATTAGGCAGAGCATTCCCAGCAGGTCAAGAGAGGTGATCCTTCCCTCTGCTCAGCACTGGTGAGACACATCTGCCGTACTGTCTCCAGTTCTGGGCCCCCCAGTACAAGAAAGACATGGACATACTGGAGCAAATCCAGCAAAGGGCCACAAAGATACAGAAGGGACTGGGGCATCTTTCATAGAAGGAGAGGCTGTGCGAGCTGGGACTGCTCAGCCTGAAGAAAAGAAACCACTGGTGTTATGTTTTCTTCCATTTTACCAGATAGAGGAAAGGGTGGAGCCAGAAATAGACGTATAATGCAAATCAACTTCTGGCTTCATGGCTGGTGCCATTGTGAGGGCTTCGGCTTTTATGACAACAGGATGTTCTTCGATGACTATAGCCTTTTAGGGAGGGATGGGATCCACCTGTCTAGAAAAGGCAAGGGAATCTTTGGTAGCAGGCTGGCCAACTTGGTGAGGTGGGCTTTCAACTGAAAGACTTGGGGGTCAGGGTCCAAAGTGGGAATGCCCACACCGTTGCAATCAACTGAGGAATAAGCCAGGCCAACCAGAACAAAGACAAATGTTCCTTAGCTGCCTCCCAAGATGAGAACCAGAAATCCAAACGCATCAAGTGTATGCATACCAATGCACACAGCCTGGGGAACAAATAGGAGGAAATGGAGCTCCATGCCAGTCAGAAAGTTGTATCATAGGAATAACTGAAACATGGTGGGACAGCTCACATAACTGGAGGATTGCAATGGATGGCTATAGGTGGTTTCGTAAAGACAGGCAGGGAAGAAGAAGAGGAGGAGTCGTGCTCTGTGTTAAGGAGAATCTTGAATGTATAGATGTCAACTACAGCAATTGTGGAAGCCCTATCAAATGCCTCTGGGTCAAGATCAGAGGGGTTGTCTCCAAGGAGGATCCTACAGTAGGCATCTGCCACCAACCTCCAAACCAAGACGATAAGGCCACCTAAGCAATATCTGGGTCAATTAAGCAAGCTTCGGGTCAACAGAGCCTGGCTCTTACAACCTGTAAGACTTCAACTACCCAGACATTTGTTGAAAGAACAATACAGCAGCTCACACGTCATCCACCAAGTTCCTGGAATGCATAGAGGATTGCTTCTTCACACGAATGTTAGATGTGCCAACCAGGAATGAAGCACTCTGGACTGTCGTGTCACAAACCAAGAAAACCCGCTTTGTAGTATCTCCACTGCAGCCTTGGCTGCAGTGATCACAACATTGTGGAGTCTGGGATCCTGCTGAGCATGCTGAAGGTTAGTACTAAGACAAAGGTTTTAGCTCTTAGAAGAGCAAGTTCAGTTCTCTTAGAGCTCAGCTGGGAGGGATTCTGTGGGAAGCTTCCATGGAGGATAAAGGAGCTAGTGAATGCTGGGAGTTTTTCAAGAATGCCCTCCTGGAAGCACAAAAACAGTTCATCCCCTTTAAAGGTAAGGGAAGTAGGTGGAGCAAGAGACCTCCTTGGCTTAACTGTGAGCTTCCAAGTCTGCTCAAAACCAAAAGAGAAGCATACCAGAAATGGAAAAGCGGAGGAAAACCCATTGCGAATTTTAAGGGCATTGCCAGGGTGTGCAGAGATTCAGTTAGAAAAGTAAAAGTTCTGCTCAAATTCGAATTGGCCAGAGGTGGCAAAAACTACAAGAAAGGGTTCTTCAGGTATGTGAACAACAAGTAGAAACAGAAGGAAAATACTGGCCAGCTGTTAAACAGAAAAGATGAATTAGTCACCAACAATGCAGAAAAGGCAGAGGTTCTCAACACTTTCTTCGCCCCTGTCTTTACCAGCACTGTTGGGCCCCAGGCCTTGGGAACAAAAATCCAGGTTGATGCAAACACAGACCCACTGTCAGTGGAGGAAGAGTCGTTGTGTGAACTATTACAGGAGCTTGACCCCTACAAATCAATGAGCCCCAACATTGTCCACCCAGCAGTGTTGAGAGAGCTGGCTGATCCCGTTGCGAGGCTGGTCTCCATAATCTTTGAGAAGTCACGGAGATTGGGGAACATCTCAGAAGACTGGAAGAAGGCTAATGTCACCCCCATCTAAAAAAAGGACTTAAAGGAGGATCCAGGAAATTACAGGCCCATCAGTTGTACTTCAATCCTTGGGAAAGTTATGGAACAAATCCCCCTGGGGGCTACCGCAAGCCAAATGAAGCACAGGACTGGGAAAAGCCAGCACAGATTCACCAAGGGAAATCGTGCTTGACAAACCTGATCACCTTCTATGGCAAAATAACCTGCTCACTCGATGTGGGGTGAGCGATGGACATTGTCTACCTAGATTTCTCCAAGGCTTTTGATACAGTTTCAACCTCCTCCTAGTGAAACTGATGAATTATGGTGTGGACAAGTGGTCTGTACGGTGGGTGGGGAACTGGTTGAGGGGCTGCACCCAGTGGGTGGTGGTCAATAGCTCGTTTTCAAACTGGCAACCTGTCACAAGTGGGGTCCTCCAGGGATCGATATTGGGTCCAACACTGTTTAATATCCTCATAAGTAATCTGGATGATGGGATCCAGTGTACCCTGATGAAGTTTTTTTCACAATGAGAGCAATCAGCCATTGGAATAATCTCCCCAGGGAAGTTCTGGATTGCCCAACATTGGACAGTTTTAAGATTCAGCTGGACAGGGTGCTGAACCATCTAATCTAGACAGCGCTTTTGCTAAGAAAGGTTGGACCAGATGATCCTTGAGGTACCTTCCAACCTGGTAATCTATAATTCTATGATTCACTGAATATGCATTATTTTAGTACTCACACCAATTTTGTCTTGACCCCATATTTTCACATCAGATTTACTAGCAATCAACACCAAAGGCAATTGTTATAGCACAAACATTGTACAATTATCACAACACTTTCTGCACTGCATTTAACGCCTTTTATTAAGCCATTCCGCTTACATGCATTTAGTCTACTCAGTTTCTACTTCTCTGTAGTATGCACTCCTCAAGCCACCCAGAAACTAAAAATTAAGACTTAATTTATCAAATTATTTTTATTATAGCTATTGATTGCCTTTCAACAGAATTCTGTAACCTTTCGAGAACATCTGATGAGCCAAGTGCCTTGACTATGTGATAGCTCCTGTTTACAAATTTATTTTATAGTGAATTCCATGCAGAACACTGCTGTAACAGAGATGTGAAACTATAGACTATAGACTTCAGAACAAAACACTGAGAAATGCCCTCAACATAGTCAACATACAACTGCTACTGCCTTACTAAGAGGAAATTTAGTAGTCCATACTCATATTGCAAACTCTAATCATAAGAAAATCAATACAAGAGTGCACTTCAAACAGTTTAGCAAATATCTTGGGGATATTTTCTACTAAAACCAACCAAACAAAAATCAGATTCACACAAAATCAGCTACATTTTAATCAGGTGCCATGGTGGTAGGGCTCCACCTGACAACCTCTTTCATTGCTCAGGAGGTGGAAACCTGGACATTATTAAGAGCTCTGCAGCAGTAAGTTTTTGCTCAAGAAAACTAGCACTTTCCCTCTTTGCCCACAAGGATACAAGTCAGCACAGAATCCAAACCCTATCACAGATACAGCCCAGCAGGGAAGAACTTGTTTTCTACCCCATCTCCCACTCCATCTCAGTCCTCTCTTAGAAGAGACTAACCTTCGGCCATGAAACTGGATTATTCTTCCTACATTCAGATAAACACAGGCCCAACTCACCATTCTGCTGTTTCTCTTTTACACCAACAGAACCATTGAAACAATTTTCAAGAACAACAATATAAACCAACATACACTCCTTTCCATTTCTTCCAAATAATAAATTAGTATCAAGAGCAAAGCATGACACTTCACTGAAGAAGAGCTCACAGTCATATAATAAAATCTCCCTGTTGTCAGTAAGAAACACAGTGAATAAGTCACTTAGGTAGATTCTGTCACAACAGCAATAAATATACTCAATTTGGGTGACACTACACATACAATAGTGACAGCAAATGCTGAAATCAGGAGTCCACACTCTACTTCCCAGTATCCTGGGCAATCTGCACTGAGTACTGTATTGTACTAGGGAGAGCGATGCCAGCAGGCTAAGGGATATGATTATTTCACTACAATCGTTAAGGCATTGGAGCATCTGACATATGAGGAGCACCTAAGAGAGCTGGGACTGTTAAGCCTGGAGAAGAGAAATCTCACAGAAATAAAAACAACAGAGCCATGGTCTTCTCAGTGGTACACAGTGATAGGACAAGAGATGATGAGTAGAAACTAAAATTCACAAAATTCCACTTAAATATACTTGGAGGTTTTGGGCTGATTTGTTTGTTTGCTTGCTTTTTCACTGCCCACAGGACCAAACACTGGCACAGATTGCCATGAGAAGCTGCGAAATCTCCATCCTTGGCAATATTCAAAACCCAACTGGACATGACCCTGAGAAACCTGTGCCCCTGATCCTGCCTTGGGAAGCAGAGTTATACTAGAGACCTCCAGAAGTGCCTCCAACATTTAACAGCATGAAAAGGGAAGAATCCCTCTGATTCCTGAGTCCCAGGTTCAGTGACAATAGCTGTCAAAGAAATAGTTTCCCTTGGATACTGGAAAGACTAAGCTGATACAGAAAACACTGCAATATGATAAACAAGGAACCCCACAATCACTTCTTAATCACTGGGCAGAACAAAGATGTAATGCAAAACTGGCATCTCTTTTTTTCCTTTCAGCTCTCCTCCCTTCTCTCAGCCACCATGCTGCACTTAGACCCGTTTCCTATATTATAAGATCACTAACTTGTCTTTCCACCCCTCTAAAATGCACATAGACATTTTTTCATATTTTTCAATAATGAGTTCCCCTCAAGGAGTATTGAGAGCTGATGCAAAAGGTAAAGACGCTTTCCAAAAGGGTACTGACAGCCTATTCAAATGCAGCTTTTGAGAGTGTTCCCAGCACTTCTCTAAGGTGCTCGTGGCTCCTCTACCCTCCCTGTCATTGTACATCACTATTTTTCCTCTTATATAAACTAAACATGTTCACCAGCTTATCCTCTCAGACAGCTACTGAGTTTCAGATTTGGAAGATCAAAACTGAATAGATTTAAGTTGCTCACTTTTCAAGTGTGAACAACATGGTCACTCATGGTACATACTGTGATAGCCTTATGGCATACTAAACTTAGCTGCTCTTTCTTCAGTCATGCATTTATTTCCCTGTTTACCCCTACTCAGATACCAAACAAAACAGTAATAATTTTTATCTCAAAAAAAATTTCCCCCAGTATTATTTCAATAGCCACACTGTCATTGCTGCCCTCATGCACTGTGCATGACTAAGCTACTTTTCTTTCATCAACTACCCATGTTGATTAGGACACACGTTAATAGTTTCTCTGAACAGTATGTATTAAACACTTCTATTAATTGTATGTAACAGTTGTAGTTTATGGTATTTCTATAATTGACATGGCTTCTGAGAATGACTTGTGAGTTATTTAATGGATGTAAAGTCTGCCAACTTCTTGTCTGTAACGCATTTCAATACCAATGTTAATTACATATGAATCTTTTTCAATCTAGGCTAAAATTCATCTTTCCAAAGATACAGATAAGAGTCTACTAAAGAGCTAACTCAGGTCATAGTGTCCTTATTATTGCTGAAAAGCATCTTGCTATTTGAGAAGCTTGATATAATTAACTTTCACTCTTATTTATTTAGCTGAATTCTTTTCTACCTCACTGGACGATGTGCTGTACTAAAAGGAACGACAATGTACTTTTTCCTGCTTGCCTCTATCTTATCCTCTCCTAGTTTATCAGATATTTAGAACCTATTAGGATACACAGAGCATTGAAATGACCTCGCTGCACAAACAGGGTGATACAGATCTATCGCCTCATCTCAACTCTTTTAGCATGACTATGTATAATACTAAGTATAAAGAAACACAGGAAGTAAGGCAAGATTACCATTAGAGAAACCATAAGAGTAGAATAGGATTAGTAATTTAAAATATGTAAATTACTATTACAAACATTTTACAAAAATTTTGTTTTAGCTACACTCAAAGTTACAGGAGCAGAAAGTAGTGGACTGGTATGGCAAAGGAGTCAGGATTTTCCATGAGTAAATTTAGAAAAAAAGAGCAACAATGAATCTTCTTAGACTGAAATAAGGTGCTATGATCATGTTGGGTTATTTTAACTCTTAGTTTTATTAAGGTAACAATGGAAGTTACATTCTTAAGCCCTTGAACTATTCATGCAGCTCCACTGTCTTGAATCTTTGTTGATCAGCTTAGGTAAAACTTCTGCCTAAATATTTAATCTTCCTACCTTATGTACTTTTATGCATCTATCTTTTTTCCATTACATGACTTTGTAACCTCCTAACTGTATGGCATTGTTTTTTATTTACCCACTTCAATGCATGATTAAGTAAAATCCCTGTTACTTTTTACTTGTGACTTTCCAGCTAGTGTCCAGAGATCAACAGGACTGAATAAAGTCTAATAGTGGAGTATCTAATGAGGTGGTTGCATAGAACACTTGGCTGCTTCTAAAACTTGCTGTACAGACCTTTCGAGGGGAGACAGACTGACACACGTTCTTCTTTGTGTTGTTTTTTTCCCCCCACCCTCCTCTTTTCTTCTTACTTAGTACCTCCTAACATCCTAAATACCTAATTTTCAACCAACTTCATGTTTTCAACTACACAGGAAATTGTCAAGAAACCTTTTTGCGATACTAAGGATTAAGAGAAATAGTTTTTGGGCAATAACTCATTAAAAAGCCAAAGAGAAGTAACCCTTGTTAGCATTCCTTCTCCGATCTTACATCTGCTAATAAACACCTTTAAAAGTGATCACACGAGGTCCTGCACTCCTGCGCTCCTCACAGACCCACCTTTCAACTGAATATTTTTATTCTAGCACTCTGGTGTTTGAATTAATGGTGTCTAACTGGCTAACAGCTCACACTATCCATCATCACTTTACAGGAAAAATCAAAATATTACCTTGAAATACCATTTTTTTCAGTGGTTTATACGGTTCTATGCAGGGAAATACAATGCTGAATAAATCTCAAACAGACTTTACTAAAAAGTAAAAAATTATTTTGAAAACAATTTTCAAAGTTTTCAAAAAGTAATGGTTAGTCTCTGAATCCCTACATATAGCATAATCATGCAGGACAAATACAAACTAAATTAACATTCTGAATTTTAGTGAATATAGGAATACTAGTAAGTCCTTTACTTAACCAATGTTGTCCAGCAGACACCTCCTCTGGATTGCAAACTAAAAATGTAATATTTTGCTGGCATAAGCACTGTGATTACCACATATTCTCAAGCTCTCTATTTGCTTATCCTTTACTCTGTTTACCAAACTGAGATTTTGTCAAAGTGTTTGAAGAATTCAGTTAAGCACATGTGCATTTTTTAAAGCCCTGTTAATATTTAGTTGTAAATTACAGTGGTAATTATCACAGTACGCTTTTATCTGATTTACTCATGATCAGCATCTTCCCAGTTATGCACAATGTGATTTTCTGCCAACCAAGCACATGGTAAGACAAAAGTCTCCTGCAGTAAACCCATGCCAAGGCCATTTTCGAGTAGCATGACATATAGCTGCAGGATAAATTCAGACCTTCAAGCATGCATAAAAATGGAAGGGAAAGGGATGGAAAACAGGAGTCTGAGGCACTGTCTTCCTGCTTCTTGTGTGGCTGCACCAAGGGAACAAGCAGTTTCTTGTGCAACTCAAATGTTAGGTAATAACCAGGTACTATGACATTTTACCATCAGAAAAAACTGCAGCTGGGGTCTGACCAAAGTTGGTCATTCTCTCATAGGAACTAGTTCATTTGTCAGCAGAAACCTTGTCTTCAGGGAAATCAAATTAAATTCAAATTCCCTTAAAATTGCATTGTGGAGACTTAGAATTCATGCCCAAAACAACAGTAGCATCATTTTCAGAAAAGCAGCACAGAAAACAAAATGAAAAGCAAACCAACCCTGGGTTCCTGGACTAAGTTCTGCTTGCCTTATCTCATGATAGAGAAGGGAATACTTAATTCCCAGAACAGTGTATTCAGGTTGTGCCTGTGTAGCCTTTATTTATTTATTAAAAAATTACAGTCACACAGATTTAGGATGGTTGCAGTGTTAGCTGCTGAGCTTAGCTGTGGCAGTTTCAACAGAGACAAGGCTGTTGGCGTTGCCTTTCTGCCCAAGATTGGTGTCCTACAGCATAGCTGGCAGAGGAAAAACGTGTGACCACTACTCAGCTGTCACTAACAGAAGCATGCCAGTATAATCGAGAGTGATTAATCACAGATAGGGATGTACGATATGAAATACCCAAAGGGTTTTACTGCTTTCAGAGACTTTTACTATCAGCAGAAGAAACGCAGGTAGGACGTGCAAAGCCTTCAGGTAAGAGGTACTGCCATAGAACCTCCACTTTTGCATATTTTCCTAATATGAACAAAGTAAGAGACACTGCCTTCTCTTCTGTAAGTCAATGCTTTCCTGTATCTTTTACCTTTCTATCCTAACTCCCAGAACTCCATGGAAAAGACAGGTAGAAAATGTACCTATTTAAACAGTAGTGGCTATTTATTGTTTTGCTCTGCTAAACGTATTTTTATACCTTCTTCGGGGTAATACAAGAGCTTCGTCAACTTGCAGCTCTTCTGCTCCATCAAAAATGATGGGATGGCCTTTGACACAATGAGCTGTCTACCATCTTTTCCTTTGCACTTTGATCCTCTCCCTAAGTTTTCTTAAGATGCAAGCCTGACCTGCCAGATGTTTTGGAGCTACCATCATATTTGTTTTCACTCTGAGTCAAATACACATCACAAAATTGCTGCACATTTGACTTGCACTCTATGCACTCATATAATGATTAATTACAACCTCGAGCTGGGTAATTGTTTTGAAATTCAGACAAGTAACTACTATGTGTTCTTCTGGTTTCTCCTATACTGTTACTGTAACTTGTTTAAGTAATTACTCTTTACTCTGGACCTAGGCATAAACCGACCAGAAGCCAAGCCTTCAATGGTCATTGATCAGCAAAAGGATACGTAGAAATATCTAATTACATTGATCTTTGAGAAATGTTGGTCTGTTTAAGTCACAACTATGATCTTATGTCTTTGTGAAGTAGAGCACTGAACTTTGCTGCATGGTTATATTCTGCAGATACACTTGTCAGATACTGTTTTAACACTGTGTTAATTATGATATGGACGTCTATGATATAGAGATAAGGTTAAGAAGCCAATAATGAACAACACAATGACCACAGCACTATACAAAAGGATGTGGACACAATCACTGGTTGGCCAGCCACAGACTAACAGGATACTCAAACAACTATTCCAGCATTTAAAGTTGCACTTACCAACCTCCACAACACTGGAGCAATTGGGGTCTGTGAAGCCTTCAGGACACTCGCATGAGTAGAAGTCATCATTCAGCCCTGACAGACAGATGCCACCATTTTTGCATGGGTTGGAGTCACACACGTCCCCTGTTGGTTAAAGGAGAAAAAAAAAACACCATTCCTGTGTAAAACTCTCCAAAAGTTATGCACAAGTTCTAAGTATGGCAGATTGCTGATAATCAAGAACAGAAAGGAATGAACACCTCTCAATACCTTCTGGTTAATTCCATTTTACATTTACTTAACAGCCCACCTCTGCGTAATCATGTTCCCCTAGCTTTCTGCTCTGTAATATGTGATTTTCTTAGACACACTGAGAGCTATTCACTTGCAAAAGACAATAAAATTTAAGAAAAAAATTTTTTTTTCACTTTCTCTCATTCGAAGTCATTCAGAATATATACTTGGAAAGGAGTTTACTCCGGATTTTACCTCTTCAGGTTCCCTTCAACATAAAGCTGAATGGTAGTTTCAATTCAGGCTATTAGCTTATCAGCTGGTTCATAAGCAAAGAACTGTGTCTGTGGTTACATCACCATGTGCTCCAGACTTAACACTCTCTTAAATCACTTAATAGCACAGATTTGATCCAGATCAGGCATGGGCATATAGCTGTCTTTCTGCTAAGTAGAGAGTATGGCATTCAGGTCAGCAGTGTGCTTCTCTGTTGGCTTTATGTCAGTCACACAAAGACCAATTATATGTGATCCCATGATAAAGTTTGATAGTACAGACTAAAGCCATTGAAGTGTTTTCAGCAATTTAACTCTAACAGTAAGTTTATACTCAATCAATGACTTTGGATGTGGATCAAAGCTGCTGTATGTTCACCCTGTGTCCCCAGGGAGCCTTTCACTATGACTTATGACCCAACCAACTTCACAGCAGGGATGGAAGCTAAAGGACTTAAGTGGCCACAGTCCTCTCCATGTCCCAAGGAAGTTTGTCAAGTTCTCCCATAATTAATTTTGATTGCAAAATTAGAACAAATCAGTTAGAAACAAAGCTATGCTTCACTTCAAGAACCAGCTACGCTTCAAAACTCGCTGGGACATAAGGCAAGCACTGGTACAGTACGCAGCTTCAGTCTGCCTAAATAAGGCTAAACAAGTAGATTTTGCTTATCCTTCAATTGCTCTTCAGTGAAGACACCCTATTCAGTCAATTAGCATGAATGTGGACAACAGCAGAAAGACGTAAACTCTGAAAGATGCACCACAGAGCTGCTTCATATGCTCAGAACTTGAGCATGTCTTCAGTATTACGAGTGTATACAACACATTATTGTGATTTCCTAACTAGTATTATTTGAAATGGCCTTCAGAAGGAGACATAAAAAAGACAGCAGAGTGTCTGTTCAATTCTTGTAATTCCTTAGTTTAACATTCTTTAAGAACCTCACTCTATCACAGTTTTACAAATATACAGAAATACAGGATTGCATTCTGTCCCCAATGGGATAGCTGGAAGCAGTTCTAAAGAATGCCCTAGGCTTTGGTCAGCTTCAATTTAATATTTTTCCTCAGATAATTAAATATATATTTAGATGCACTTTTCATTTATCTTGTAAGACAGATTTGTGCTTTCTATTGACCAGTATTTAGGAATACTAGTAGTACGTGCAGTACATTTTCATTTTGCAAAACCTTTGCAAATGCAACTTAAAGGAGCATCTGCAGATAGATAATTAGTAAAAAATAAGTACATTATTTTGTACGCTTTTTTAAATTGAAAAGTTGCCATGTAATTGTATAGAGTTATAGAAATCCACTTGTTTCTATCGGTAGCACTGAAATTATAATACATTTTTGACTATAGTGGTGGTAAGGGAATTCCAAATGTTTTCACTGCCTTTCTGGCACACAGACTTCAGACTAGTGCCTGGTGTGAGAATTCCAACCTAACAATCACTTAAGAAATTTAACTGATGTACAAAACTGCCTCTATGAATTCTGTGTCAGTTGCAAAAAAATCTACTTGTGGGTTAGTTTGCTGGGTTATTTTTAATTTTATTTAATTTTAATTTTAATCTGTCATTTTTAAGCTGCCTTCATGACACAGAGAACTGTCATGTGCCTACGTACTTGTATTAACAGTTCTGTCTTGAAGATTGTCCAGCTGATGAAAAAGTAGAGCTATTTGAAAATACACAATGACAAAAGACATCATCTGTTTAAGACTTAAACATTATCTGTCCTCCTAACTGAATCTAGAGTAAGTCGGTACTTCTTATTTTCAGTGCTTGTTGCATTATTAGGGTAGCAAAGGATGCTTGTTTTTTACTTCATGGGGGTTAGGCATTTGGCTATGAAAGAACAACTACTATTAACTGAATGTTCTGACAACTGTATTTCCATACCTTTAATGAAATTAATAAATTAAATAGCATCTGGAGCAGGAGCACCTATTACACAAATATGTATGGATAGTCTGATTAAAATGAGAAGGGACATTTTTACTGTGTTTCCTGAATCAGTGTTCTGATTTCAATTATGCAATATAAGAAAGAAAAAGAAAGGTAAAAAGACAAAATACTGTTTCCTTTTCTAAGTTTTATACTGATTGACAAGCAGAACGCATCCTTAGTTTTCCGCTGTATTTGCAGAAACTGAAATCTCCTACTATGACCAAAGTGTGCATGCTTAACTGTAGTTTTTATTTATTTGAGAATCCATGTTGGCTTTATCAATCTGAAGTGACCCGACCTACAGTTTGGGACTAATAGAGCGGATGCTGTCCTCTAAAAACAGTCATTTATTTCCATGTTCAGGAAATAACTGCACTAGGTGGTCTTTTGACCCACCACATTGGCCCAAATTCTACTGTCAGTCACTGGTGCAAATTTTTAATTGTCATTATATCACATCACAGAAATAAAATGAGTACAGCACACCTCTGAAGAAAACGGGACCAAAAAAAAAAAAAAAAATGACAAAAAGATCAAAAAAAATCTTTCCTAGCCGGGTCATTCATGTAATGTTAAACAGCGACTAAGGAGGGAAAATCTATACTTTGAACAGCAATGGTTAAAATAATACTATAGTATGATGTGAAATACGATACAGTCAGAGAAAATGAGAAACTGCACAGACACAAGTGAGCAATAATTCTACTTAAGACTAGATAGCAGGCTGTGCAAATTTGCACGCTTAAATTAGTAAAACCCACTTAAAATGTCAGCACCCTTATTTATGACTTAGTGTCTGCAAAATTATGCAGAACAAAATAAGTGTCAACTTTGAATCAACAATACTCCCCTCAATTTACATTTTGTACCTCTTGAGAGGCCATTCATGTTGAAATACCAAAATCTAATTTGTTACACATTCTACTGAGTTTGATGAACAGAATTTTATTTTAAAGGCTCTGTTCTTAATAAGAAAAGCTTATATGGGTGCACTTTGTCTTAACACAACACAATGGATTTGTTACCATTAAAATACTATGTTGCATACGACACAACTTTTAACACAACAGTAGTTTTAGAATTTAACCTTAGAGCGATGGCGAATAGAAGAGTGAAATAAATCCAAAGAAAGAACTATGTCCTTTACAGTAGCTCTTACAGAACTGTGCTCTGAGCTGCTGACTTTCCATACTGATAGGTAATACACTGTTTGTGCAACAGACTGCAATTTGACAAACTTCTGTAAATTAAACAAACACTCTAAAAGGAACTCCATTACTTAAAAAAACACCAAAATATAATTATATTGTACTTCTATTAAAATGTTCTGAAAGGTGTCAAGTAAGAATGCAAGTGTCAAGTAAAAACAATAATTTCTGTTTTTCTTTATTATGTCTCACTAACCCTGCACTTTTCATTACATGGCCACTCAAACATTAAAGCGCGTCTCAAGACCATATATAAAATATGTACTACAACTATTGCTGCCTTTACAACACCCTTGGGAAAATCTCAGACAGTAAAATCTCATTGCATTAAGCTGTTGAGAACTGGTGCAAGGATCTGCGAAACAGAATCAGCAAAGGACATGCTCACACATTCCCCGCCAAAATATCAGAACTCATGACCACTTTGTATTTACCTCTTTTAGGGGACCTTTGATTTATATGACACCTTTTGCACGACATCATGCATGGAAGAGTTAAGGTAGAAATGTAATCCACATTATCTCAGACTACGCTGTATTGAGGAGCAGACAAAACATTTACATGATTAGATGATGCTAGATGTGAAGAATTTTTTAATTTTCATTTTTCCTCACATCTTTAATTTCTTCAGAACATTCTTAAGTCAACTAAGTCCTCGAGTGATTTGTCCATCCTCTCTTTGGAAAACATGGTTGATTAAGAATAAAAAAAGCAAAACAAAAAGAATAAAATTAAAGTGGAGATCCATACATAAAATTAGAATTTTAATGAAGAATCCTCTCTACTTCTCCAAACTCAGAAAAAAAATACAGCAAAACTCAAATAAAATGGTGATATATTTGCTTTCTAGTAACAACTAGGGTTTTTTAAAAAGACTATGACAGCTTTTGTCTGTAGTGAATAACTCAATCAGTGAACTTGGATCTCTTTTAATAAAAGCTCTTGGAGAGTATCTGTTCTGTACATCTACCATGCTCCATAACATACGTTCCATAAGCACTCTTAAGCCATATCCTCTTCAACAAAATACTGAATGTACATCTATTGCTTCTTTCCACAAGCAAGTGATGGTGTGGAAGAGGGTAAAAATTGTAAATCCACTCTTTGTCGAACTTTACACGTTCATATAGCATACTTTTTGATCCCATAAAATGCCACAAAATGTTACGGGAATCTTGACTGAAGAGTGCAATACTTTGCTTGACAGCAAAGGACAACCTGAAAAAAGGAACTCAACTGCTGTGTATAAATAATGCAGCACACCATGTTGGTAACAGCCTATCAATCCTTGTCAAGAACAGAAATTCTCAGAGTTTATGAAAACAATTTTTTGTGATATGAAGGCTAAAGAAGATGCAGTGTGCAAACAGAAAAGTACTATCCACAACCACCTGCATGCACTGCGTAAAGCACTCTGTTGTAAAAGCACATAGACCAGCCAGCTATCATTACCATATGCTAATCAATTCACAGTTCATTAATATTTGTCAATGAAAAAGGGAAAAATGTAATTATTTAGTCCAACTTAAAACTATTTACTCTTTAAAATGGTATCTCCTGGGACAGGAATACCTGGCAAAAGCTAAGGTACAGTATCCTGAATTAGGCATAGGAAAAGGATTTCAGTCCCCATGCACAAAATCATTAGCCTGAAATAAATACAATTTCTCTTGTAACACCTAGAATGATAACTGTTATGATTTCTGGCAGAAGTGTTACTGTAAGAAATATCTCCTTGAGACAATGAAATGACGACAGAGAAAGAAACTTTCTTCAAAAAAAAGCGCATATTCACAAGATTCAAAACTGGAAAGAAAAAAGTGGTAGAAGAAAGATGATTCAAGTGTTTGAGCACATTTTCTCCTGTAATTTAAGAGTAGAGCATATTCCATGAAATAGAAACTGTGCATAGAAAAATTCAATGCTATTTATTCCTTTATATAATGTGCATTAAATACAAATATGGACACATTTAGTATGGATTACACATTGATGTAGTGAAATGTACAGAAGATGATACTGAGGTAAACATACTGATACTGTAGGAGTCCAAGGAGATGCTGAAACCCATTGAAACAAAAGATATGATTAAATCTACAGGTAAACAGTTGCAAACATAATGACATGCGACTTCAGGGTGCTAGCCACGGAAGTTGTTAGGGAGGTACAACACTGTATACGAGTATGCTATGTAACAGGTGTTTTGTAGCTCAAGCATTTGGTTTCACCATTGATGGCAAGTGGTGGACCATCATTCCTACCTAAAACAGCAGCTATCTTTTTATTCAATTTCCTATATTGCTACACGAAATATGGCTTATTTTAAAAGCTCCTTCTGAAGAAATAAAATGAATAGCTCTTCCCTTTCATGAGAGTAAAACTTATCACAAAGAAGAAATCCTCAGGTGGCACCAAAGAATAAACAGCCCAGAAAACAGTCAGTCAATAGAAATTTGGTTTAGGAATAGTAAAAATGAGCCTCAGATCTGATGCCCAGAAGAGCAACTAAACTTCAGAAGAAGACTGAGAAAGTACTTGCCACCAATACCAGTTTCACGTTAAAATCAATTTTCAGAAAAAGAGTTTCAATAGTTTTCTGATTTACAGAATCATCTGTACACTGTCCAAGTTCAAATCTATTTCTCCACAGCTGAACCACTACTGAGAAGTAGAACCACAAATCATACTGAAGACACACCTGTGCACAGATGCAAAATGTGAACATGAAAACAGATGAACTCTGCAGTTTTTAAGAAATTTGTAAGCTGTTTTTTCAGCTTAATGGTGATGCAGCTAATTTGTTTTTCCTAAGGTAAAAAGTAAAAGAATAATTAAATTGTATCCCTTATTATTTGAAAGGGAAGTTAAAGTTCCTAGATACCAATAGCTCATCTGCCTCCTTCTGCTTGTTTTCTACACTGATTTGCTTACTGTGTAGATAGAAGGTTCAGCTAACTTTCTAACTAGAATATTCACAGCAGACTGTTTAAATGATTTTAGAGAATGAATAAATTGATATCCTCAACTCTAAATGTCTGCATATGAATTGGTTGGGAAAACTTACAGTAGAACGTAAATCTCAGAATAATAAACTCATGATTTTATCACAGGTCTCAGGAAAATGGAGGTAGTTGCTGTTTCTTCTGAAAGCCTCTGGTATCAAGAGACTGTATGCATTTAAACAAGCCGTATCTTGCAGTTGTGGAGGAGAATTGCAGCATACTTGTGTAAACTAGGAAGAAACATTTCTTTAAATTTAACTTTTTTCCGGTCTTGTAATCTGAGGGGATGCACCAGCTGATTTTTCAAAAGCTGAGACAGTATTACAAAAAGAAAATCAGATTATTCTAAGCGGAGGAATTCTGATTCGAATACCACTCTGGGACTGGACCGAAACATTAATCCTGGGTGAAGATGAAGTGCTGACTTTAAGCTTTGGATTTAGTCTAATAGTACAATACTGTAAAAGTGTGTCCCTACTTTCAGGGTTAGAATAGAGACCTAAAGTAATGTCTGCAGAGATTAATTTCTATCATAATAAATCCCCTTCTGCCTTAAATAACTATAATCTCTTCCCTTTCTAAAGGTCTACAGTACAAGCTACTTTATTCATTCGATGTGAAAGAGCAGTAGGTCACTGTACTTCAGCCTGCTGTGTTACAGACTTTTTAAGCATCTGATGTTTGACTATGAAACACAAGTAGAAACAGAAAACAACTTAAAAAGTAAACTCTTGTCTCTTTCATAGGCTGCAGAGAGTTCATTTCTATGTCAACTGGCTCTGCAGGGAAAAAAATGAACTATTCCTGTCATTTCAAATCTTTATTAGTAAAAAATGGATCAGAAGTGATTAAAGGAGGACCACGGTTATATAATGTACTTCTGAATATTTTTAAAACTTGTGGAAAATTTTTCATGCACACACTGTCGCAAGGATTTGGGGAAAGCTGTCATCAGTTGAGACATCGTTTCATCAAAGGAAAAGAGATATATTCCCCCAAACTGATCAGCTCATGGTACCAGTGGCACACGACCCCTAGCACCCAACCTCAGCTAACAGCAATGATGCTTCCTACACAAGCAAAGATAGTTGATATTTGCCTTTAACCAAGATGTCCTAATCCCTATCAACACAACCTTCTGCAACATCTTTTCCCTCTGCATGCTCAGCAAAGCTGGTAAAAGTTACCTAGGCACTCCTTGCACGTACTAATTTGATTTTTGCTGTCATTCATGTCAGCTGTGTTTATACAATTATTTGCCACTCACTAAATTCCCGTGAATCAACCTGTATTTCTGCACCTGTTCAGATCTACAAGGTGAGAGAGGTTTATGAAAAGGGAGAATAAGAGCTTAAATTGAGATTTTCTGTACAAGGCACTTAGGCTAAACTGTCTCTCCATTAAGTTCTTTTGTTGATTTAAAACTTTCAGAGACATATCATGTCATGATGGGAATACATTATCATTTCCAGTCACCTGTCCTTAGGTTTTTAAAGCTGAGCAGGAGATTTTTTGCAGTGTGTTCACTTGAAATTTCTCAGTAAATAAAATATTCACATTTCTGGCTAGACAGTCCTACATTTTGCAGATTTCGTGTTTTTTGTTTCTGTCAAAAATCAGCTGGGGTCCTGCAGGCTTCTCCAGTAACCACGAGTAGGCTCCACTTCTATATCCATGACCATCAGATGGTCAATACAGGGATCTAGATTTGACTTAACCTACACTGAGCTTTTGATCATTAGCTCTTCCTAAATCTTTCTTCAAAATATTCATGGTTCCCAAGGTTTTGGAAACGCCTGAACCCAGTGATCAGGAAACAACTCAGAAACACAGCAGCTTCTCTCTTGCCCATCCCCTGCTTTCCAAGGACAGAAAATCCATGCACGCAGCAAAATCATCAGCACAGTCCAATGGGTACCCTTTAAAATAAACAGTTTCAAGTATTTATGACCTTATCTAGACAGTTAACATCTTCCTTCCTTCTCTTCCTTATGGACTGAGAGCATTCACATATTCTTACTGGTCCTGACAATTACATTTCACTTGCTACTTTCACTTTATCAGTGAAGCAAGATGGTTTAAAAAAACCCCAAACAACACTTATTGTGGAATTGTCACTTTTAAATAAATATTCCCAATTTTCACCCACACTGTACATCTCAGTTTTACCTTTCCATTTCTCTTTTTTATCCTTCACAGCCTTTGAGGTTAGCAATTTGGAAGCACCAGAGTGTGTGTCTGTGTGTATACATATGCACACATATATTTAGCTCCATACTTACATATTTATACATACTTTATATATATATGGAAATAAAATGTTTTCTCTTTTTTTTGCCCTATATTGGATATATTCAGGCACTGGTTGCTAGGCAATTATTAGTCTCAGCATTGGTGAATTTATCTTTTCCTATCCTAAATAAATTGAAACTTGAAAGCCGAGCAATTAAAAAGTCATCATTAACAGTTTTTAAAACTCTAATTACATTTCATTATATCTTCTTATCTTCACCAAAATCAAGTATCTTAAAACTATATGAATTCTAAATATATTCTTATTACACTTTGAAAAGTATACAGCGATCTCTAGATACTTCTATTTTTGGATATCCACTCTTAAATACCTTATTTGGTCACAGTTTTTACAAAGGGTGTCAAGACTATTGAAGAAATGGGCAGTATTTAATATCCCAAGTTAGGTATGCAAAATATTGAGCACGCAAAATTTATAATCCACTTTTCAAAATTTCAAAAATCATGTATCATGTGCATCTCATAAAAACTCTAAAATATATATATACATATATACAGAAAATACACATATATAAAAAAATGCACACACTTTCACCTCCATCCACAGTTTCAGAATGCATACTGAAAATGAAGGAATATTTTCTGCTTTCAAGCAATATTGCAAACTGCAAAACATATTTGAAAATACATCATGTGAAGCAGTCGGCAATGGCTATCTCTAAATTGGAAAATAGCCTGGCACAATACGAGCAGACAAGTATTTCAAAGCACACAGTGCTCAGGCTTCTGTACCTACATTACAAGCAGTCTCTGGATTTTTTTTCAGATTTAGTCACTTCCCTCCATCTGATCTGAAGGTGTCCAAATGACCAGGTGTTGGTTCAGACCCTTAAGTAACCATTAGGGCCTCCACCTGAGTAGAACTTCTAGTCCGATGTCCTCAGGAATCAATCTAGCTCATGTCCATCAAAATCCCTCTGCAGGCAGAAGCAAAGTTAGAGCAGGATGTGAGGGCAATCAAGGGATTCACTTCCAAAGCCCACCAGCATGCTAGATGACCATTTTAATAGACATGCCTGCACTGAAAACTCCTTCCTACATGATCGTTTCCTACAACGAGCATTTCTCTTCTATTACACCAAACCCTATAGCTAAAGAGAATAAAGCAAAAACATTCTGTAAGTTTCCATTGTTATCATTAGCTGATCTCACTGCATTCATTTCATGCATTTTTTGGCCACACGGATATTTAAATCCATTACCACAAAAGTTCTGTCACCATCAAAAAAGATATGTCACCTAAGGAGATACAACAGTATTGCTGGTGTTCATCATTTTCTTTCTGACTTTACAGGAAGGTGATGTTACTGATCGCACTCAGAATAATAATTAGGTAATGAAGATATGTGTCCCTCCTGTGAAACATATGAAATAATAAGGGCATTACAGCTGTCAGCTACAATAAAAAAGTGATTCTGTTTATTCTGGATGATGCAGCTGGCAGTAACATGTAAACTCTGTGGATGAATGATGCAAACCCTTTTGGTAATTTTTGCTAAGACTCTCTGGAAAGATGAACAGATGCAATTTTTACCTTATTTGTTTAAACTTGTTCAGAAATAGAATAAAATCTGAAACTTTTGCACATATAAAGACTCCTGTATAGATTGTATAGCATACTGCTACTCATAAAAGAGGTTTCTTCTAGCCGTAGAGTTTCCCCAAATACAATATAAAATTAGATGAAACGACATACCTACTAGGTTTATTTTAAAAGCATCAGGAAAGAACTAAGTGTGAACCTCTGACAGCACTTACTCCATGCAGCAGCATGTGACACAAAGACATCGACAACAAGGACTTAGCCAGGGTGGTAAATTGGTTCATATAAAATCATTTGATGGTCATGCTTCATGCATAACCACACTGTACTTACTCGTGCAGCACAGCCCTGATCTCAAGCAACCACTTAGCCTCGCTGCTCTGCAGCTTTTCCCACTTTTTCTTTCACAGCAGCCATCCAAGCACTCAAAGCCATGCTGCAAGGACTGTCTCAGACTTTAAAAGCCACTTTACTATATGACAGTTTACAGGAACGTTAACTAAGAAGGCAGTTTGTGTATGTCAAAACCTTGTCTCAGTGTGGTCACAATGCATTAACAAACTGTATTCTTGGCAGTGTTTTTTAATTTATTTTTATTTTCTAGCGCAATTTCTAACCCAAATCTAAACAAAGATGGGTGGCAGTTTGAATGCGCTTGCTGCTTGTTGCTGGGTATGGAGCAAGATCTGAAAATGAAGAAGTGGGAACAGTAATTGAAGAAGAATGAGAAAGAAAAAAGTCTGACAGAGAACAGCATAAAGGAAAGAGATTCACGAATGGACTGGCTGAGAATGTTATGCTCTTAGTACACCATATTGTAAGAGGGATCTTAACTCTTATTTTAACAATGGTACATATAGATCTGTGACTATTAAGCTAAATAAGTATTCTGTTTCAGCTTCTAAACATAGACAAATGTTCCTATAACAACTGGTTTCTTCTCTGGCATCACAAGACAACCCAAATATCTGACATGCAGAACTGAAGTGCACTATAATTGCTTCTAGTCTCAAGGCCAAGTCATTGACCTGCCCCTCAGCATCCCAGATAACATCCCAGATTCAACAGCATGCCTTAAGCGAACCTGAAAATAAAGCTGGTCTCCCACTCTGGCTTAATTAGTAGGAAAAAGAAAAAGCAGAGTTTGCCTAACTGGCCTGCAGTATTTTTTGGTTTATCTGCAGCTTTGCTTTATTAACTGCATCCAGGTAATGTCAACATGGTTAATTATGTATAGGATGTCCATGACGTACTGTTTGAAATGCAATTGCTGTTCCTTGGCACTTAACAGAGTCCTGAGTTTGCAGGTATAGCATACATTTTTAAAAACACAGGACTAGGCAGAGAATAAATACCAAAGGAAGGGAAAAATACTAAAAAGGACGTGAAAATACTGAATATTATGTATATATAGATATAATGAATAAATATTATCTATAAAAAACAAACTAATGCCTTTTTTCATCAAGCGTGGAGGAACAAAGGGAGGAAGGTGATTACAGTTTAATAGGTACAATTGAAGTCATAAACCTTTGTCACTGTAAATCAATGTCTTCTGATCTTTTTCCACCTTCCACACTCCTACCATTTGTAAACTTGGAATGCCACAACAGAAGACTGTGGGTTTTTTACGGGAAGAACAAGGTCTTTACATGGATTTTTATGGTGCTAGCACTAAACCAATACAACATGTGTATTATGTATA